>NC_084746.1:24918170-25113170 GCF_033978785.1 Entelurus aequoreus
TCTGCAAAAATGCCTCAGTTATATCAAACATATAATGTATGTCATGTTCTCGGAATTTGATGAAGACACGTAGAAGATCTGGATCCAGGTTTGGGCCTGTATTTAAGCAAATATTAAGGGAGGGACAGCCATCTTCATGTGACAAAAAACACTCTTAATTTCATAGACGCTGTGCCTTCTCTAAACAACATATGTAGTACTTCACATTTTGTGTTATCTTGTGGCACATCTTCTGCAATACCTCGCCACTACTTGGTTGTACCTGCTATACAGCAACACATCCCTCTTGAAACTTTTCTTTAGACCTTGTAGTCTATTTTTTGCGTTTCTGTAGTTGTTTGGGAGTACCATCCTATCTGGCTTCTATTGCAGCTCCAGCTGATATCGTCCATCTTTGAAGGATGTTGTTTTCTCAAACATCTGCAGAGCCTCTTCCTGGGCAGGGTTCTGTACGTTCTTGTCTGTAATACCCAGCGACTCGATTAGCTAGAATACACTGAGTTGTTTGGAAATTAGAGTGTCCTCTTCGAGTGGATTGAAAATGCAGGTTGCTTCGGTGATGTTTGACATAGACACCAGTCCCTGCACAGACCATCCAAATCTGCTCTCAGAAGCAACTAAGGTTTCTGTTAGTTTCTGCCAATAATAGTCAGCACCAGAGATGCGCGGATTGCGGACACACCCGCGGTGTCCGCGGTTAACCTGCGGGTCGGGCGGATGAATGACGAAAAAAATTGATTTTAAATACATTCGGGCGGATGGCGGTTGAACCAATTCGGAAATATATATACATAGTTAAATGTATAAAGAGAATCCTTCCTATGTGTCCCAGCAACAAGTGCCGCAAGTGAGCGCTCCTTCAGCGCAGCAGGGGTATTTTAGAGGCCAGGCGCTCTCGCCTGCATGAATCCTGGCACTGTAGATGCCATTTTATTCATGCTCAGTGCTAAAAAAAAAAAAAGTAAGTTGACATACGGTTGGATATGTTAAACGAATTAGTCTACGTTACTTAGGCTATACCAAATAAGCCCATGTCTAACCTATATTGAGTTCGGTTACTGAATAATTGTGATGGTTACGTGTAGTTTGGGTGCACTACAATGCAAAGGAATTAAGGCAATTGCGTTGTTTATTGTGTTTTTTTTTCTATTGGAGATATACTACTGCGTGTTAATTATTTGGCCTCGCTTTCAAGTGAACCGCATCTCCGATTGGCTACAATGTAAAGCTATTTAGCCTGCTTTGTTCGTGGCGACCGTCTATTTTCATTATAATTCAATTATTATTATTTATTTACCGGTAATTTATTTTTGTTTAAATAGGGATGAAATACATATGTTGTTGTATAATTTAAGTTTGTGCGCGTGATTGACAGCCTAAGGCCTATGAGGCACATTTTTTTAAATTTTTTTTATTTCAACTTAAAAACGTCTGAGCCTATGCCTATGCCTACAACATAGGCTATGTGTTTATCTTTATTTTCCTGCCTGTCGTTGACAATGGAGATTGTCTGATATTTTGTCATGGCTGCAGATCAATCAATAAAGGTTTATCTTTGTCGCAAAATTGTTCACTGTTTCACTGTGCACCCCGCCCTCGTCCCTACTTGAGCACTTTAATGTTAACAAGTTAATATTCATTTAAATAAATTCAGAACATTTTTTTTTACCTAACGAAAATATAGGCCTTGTCTTTCTAAAACATTTTTTTAACTTCTTAAAAAGCATCGTTCTGCTTGCTGCAACTGCGCACACAAAGTGTGAGGAACGCACTCCTGGCAACAATAGTCAACACTTTCTTAATGGAAATGACAATAATATTATAATAATGATAAATACCGCCCGGGTGGCGGGTGGTTGTGGTTTTGATAAAATATTGGTTCGGGTGGATGGCGGGTGGATGACGACTTTCGTGATGCGGTTGCGGATGAAATAATTGCCTATCTGCGCATCTCTAGTCAGCACCTATTGGGATAAATGGCTCTGAGTCATCATCATTTCCTAGAAATTCTGCTCGCTGCAGTCCCTTTTTCTTAAGATGATATTTAATCTGCTCACCAGGTACCTTCATCGTTGCTGAGCATATCTGGGGAGTTTCCACAATTTCTATTGTTATTTATTGACCAGGATCCCACACATTTTGTAGGATGACCTTCACTGTGCTGTGTTGTGATCTTGTGGGTACAGAAGAGTCAAACGTGTGGAGAGTGAGTGTTTCTTGTCTTATTACCTATACCTTTATGCTTCTCACCAGCTTTTCGTGGATAAAACTCCTTTGACTGCCTCCACCCAGAAGGCAACAAGGTAATTTGTTTCCTAATGGACCTCTAACCCAGGCCTTTCCAGTTTGTAGGAACACAGCATTACATTATGTGTGGCTTGGTCATCATTTAGTGAATGGGAAAGAACTGAGGAAACTTGGACCTCTTCTGGTTCAGGGGCAGTGGCGGGTCCAGACTTTTTTTTCCTCGAAAAAAGAAACCAGTTGAGTAACTCGATAGTGTGGTTTATTAAATTACGCAGCCACGTTAAAAAAAAAATGCAACTTTAAGTTTGGGAACGCCGATTTGGATATCAAATAACGCTCCTTATAATCTTGCCAGGTTTACTTTGTTAGTTAGCAACATAAATATGTTTCTAAACACAGATTTTGATATAAAATAACGCTCTTATTGTAGAATGGCTGGTATCACCACCGTCAATGAGTTTGTTTTGTATGTTAGTTAGCAACATAATGTGGACAAAGTTGGATCACATTTTCAGAAAATGTCCAAAATAGGTCCTGAAACAAGTGCTTTTCTAATTTCTATTATTAATAAATCAGCTTGTCAAAGCACCGTACAGTGTAGACAGACAACCATCCATGCATTTTAGGTCAATCAAAGGCTTATACCAATTTTGTTTTGGTTTGTTTCCTGGAATGTAAAATAATGCTACAAATAATTACAATTAAAAAGGTTTATATGCCTATTGTGCAGAGGAAACAGCTGGCCCCATATCCAGATCAGAGCTATGGCCTTCTGCTGACCTCTGTTGGCTAATGGCATATATTGTACATCAAGGATGTAGTAGTGGTAGTAGTAGTAAAGTATATTTATATAGCACTTTTCTCAAGAGACTCAAAGCGCTTTACATAGGGAAACTCATTATTTACATCTTTAAAGCGGACTGCACTTTTTTTGGGATTTTTGCCAATCGTCCTCAATCATTATGAGAGACAAGAACATGTCTTTTTTTTTTTTTTTTTAGGATTTTAAGGATGATAAAAAAAACACTTGAAAGATGCATCTAATGAGTCCCCGTTGTAGCCTTTAACGCCTTCTAAAATAACTGCAAAACCCTCCATCAATGTTTTATATACACTCTGCAAGTCTACATATAATGTCGTAACAGACACATTCATAACAATATGTAATATGTTCAATATTTACTGTATTTGTCATTTTAATCAATGCCAGAACTGATTTCTTTGGCGCATTGATTTCCATTACCTTAGCAGTGCACATCCAACGTCTGGAAACAAAGACGTACGTGTGTCTTCTAATCATGGCAGAATTGATAACAGACAACGAAGATGACTATTTTTGGACAAATAAGGATTCACAACCTTAGCTTTTTTAACCTGAACATACGAAGGATGAATTGATGCTTATACTGTAGAAGCACGTTGGAGCAGACGGTAGCTGAGAGAGTGAGTTGAAAGTGACAACTCTATAAATGTGGAACTTGGAGCCAAGCTATATTTTGACATAAATGGATTGCTTACCCAAACTAAACCGGAAAAAACTTCCCTGGCCAGCTGGACCAGAGAGACAACTGTCTATCGAGTGAATCACACTTGATATTTTTTATTGTTGATCATGATACATGCAGAACACCAGGCTTGTTGTTACAACAACAGTAAATACACTGGCGAGCTAGCTGTGTATAAACAGAACATGAAATGTAGGCTAATGTTTTACATGTTTTTCAGTCAGTCCATATTAGTGTCCTATCGCAGTGTTGTGTATTACAAACACAACGTAGAAGTTAGCTTATCTCATGCCATAGTCAGCTTTTACAGCTAATACAGCAGTACGCTGATGTGTTACTACACTAGAAAAATAGTTCCTCAGTGTTCGCTCTTACAATAACAATGTTGCTACAGTTTGGTTATTATACAGGTTACGGAACGTAAACTAAGTATTGTTGACGGGTTTTGAATTAATCTTTAAAGTGATTTAGAGGTAGATCTGATTGAGCCAATTTTTACATGTTAGAATGCAAAAAACCCCAACAACTTTTGTTTTCTTGTCTCTCATAATGATTGTGAACGATAGGCAAAATTCCCCCAAAAATGCAGTTCCCTTTTAAGCTAAACTTAAACCAGTGTGGGCGGCACTGGGAGAAGGTTGGTAAAGTGTCTTGCCCAAGGACATGATGTGGCAGTGACCAGGATGACAGAAGCGGGGGTTGAACCTGGAACCTGTCAAAACGTGGACCTTGGGGTGTTGTGTTTTACCGGAATGCAAAGGAAAGTTGGTGCAGACAAGGCGTGAAGGTAAGGACATGTTTATTTTTACACTAACAAAAAGAACAAACGAAAAGCGCGCACAATGGCGGAGAACAAACTTGAGTAATGAAACAAAAGACTAGCACAAAGGCAATTAACTATGAACATGAAACAAAAACACTTACTGTGGCATGGCATGAAGCATGAACTATAGTAAACAGGAATCTCATGGGTAGCAGAGGTAGTAAGGATAATGTCACCAGGACGATCAACAGAAAAAGACAGACTTAAATAGCAGTGACATGATTAGTGACAGGTGCGCTAGTGCAAAGCGTGAAACAGGTGCTTGACATGAGGACAGGTGAAAACTAATGGGTTGCTATGGTGACAAAACAAACAAGAGTGCACAAAGAGTCCAAAAACAAAACCGAACACAACTAAAACAAAACATGATCACACAGACATGACAGAACCCCTCAAATTGCTGGCACAGCCGCTCTACCAACCGAACCACACCTCCCCGAAAGTTTAGTAATTCATGGTATAGAAAACGCACATTTTGACAGGCATATTTAGCCATCAAATCAGGCTCCCACTACCTGCACCGGATATTGGACACATTGAACATGGGACAAAATCAAATCGAGGGAACTTTATTAAGGAAGTGCAGTGGAACATAGTGCTCAGCTGGCGGATGTTGACCAGTTTGAGCTGGTTGGTGAGCGTGGTTTCAATGGTGCAACTGTGTCTGCACTCTGTTGTGCGCTCTAAAACAACGAAACAAAATCAGCAGAGAATGGAGCAAAAAAATATAATATGTATTATGTGTGGGGGGGGGGGGGGATTCTGGCACCCAGCAGTTAACTGTTATTATACAATGTGAACTCCCTCACGCTGTAATCGTCTACAAAATTAATATTCCTGTTTAAACGGTGATTAAAACAAAAATGTAAATGTAGAAGATACAATGAATGCAATATAATTTAAAATGACTTCTTACTTGTGGAGCAACAATATCAACACAAGGAGTCTACACAAGGGAGCTGCTTTCAATGGGTAATTTGTTCAAGGAAAATAGTTTAAATATTTGCATCTGTGCGCATGTGCGCCATGTTCAGTAGTGGTGGGTTGCAGCTATTGATGGGCTGCGGAGAGAAGAGTGGCACCCATAAAACAGTCGGTCTACACCAGGAGCTACTATAGTTACTTGTCACCACCACCAAGTATATAGTAAATCTTCTTGTAAAACAATTGCTGACATGAAACAGTATGGCAAAGCATTGCGCTATTACAGTACGTCAGACAACTTGGAACAGTTTGCGCAAAATCAAGTACAGTATATCAAATTTCGTCTTTAATAAAGTAAAATTGTAACATTCATAAACCTATTATTTAAAGAAGAGCTGCACTTTTGGGGAATTTTGCCATTCACAATCATAGTGAAAAATGGATGGATTTTTTTTAATGCATTCTAAATAATAAATAAACTATTATTATTATTATTAGCCTTTATTTAACCAGGTAAAATCCCATTGAGATCAAAGATCTCTTTTCCAAGGGAGACCTGGCCAAGAGGGCAGCAGCAAGGTTACATTAAAAACAGTAAGCAAATACATAAAACATCACATTTACGACATTAAAACTTGCTCACATAACACATGTGCATACAGACAAGGTAGACTGCAGTCCTTTCACAGAAGCTTTAAACTCATTCAACGTAACAAGGGTTTGAAGTTTAATATTCGATTGTAGGTTATTCCAAGCCTTCGCTGCTGAAAACCTAAATGCTTTCTTGCCCAGTTCAGTTCTTACTTTGGGGACGACAAATTGCAGAACATTCGTTGAACGAAGATTGTGACTTCCTTGTTTCTTTGTTAAAAGACAAGACAGATAAGATGGAGTGATACCCAGAATGGTTTTGTAGATGAAAACATACCAATGATTGAGGCGTCGAGCATATAAAGATGTCCAGTTAACCATTGAGTATAATACGCAATGGTGAGTAAGGGGAGCGCAGTTGGTGATAAATCTCAGTGCACCGTGGTACACACTATCCAGCTTGTGGAGACAACCAGCAGTAGCATTCATGTACAACACATCTCCATAGTCAATAACAGGTAAGAAGGTTGTTTCCACCAATTTCTGTTTCACAGTAAAAGAAAAGCAAGACTTATTTCTATAATAAAATCCCAGTAAAAGTTTCAGTTTTTTTACAACATACTGAATGTGCTCTTTAAAACTCAAGTGGTCATCAATTAAAAATCCTAAATATTTAAAAGCACATACTAACATAATTTGTTGCCCATTTCTTGTTAAAATGTTCTCACACAGTGCTGATCTAACAGTTTTTGATGTGGTAAAGAACATACACTTTGTTTTCTCTGCATTTAAAACCAGTTGAAGATAGCAAAGTTTTTCTTGTACTCTGTCAAATGCATGTTGTAGATATTTAAAGGCCTCAGCAGGAGTGGGTGCTGTACAGTATATGACAGTATCATCAGCATAGAAATGGAAAGTTGAGTTCGGAATATTCTGTCCAAGATTATTTATGTAAATAGTGAATAATAATGGGCCCAACACAGAACCTTGAGGGACACCCTTTTTCACTTGCAGTACGTCCGAGGAGGAACCTTCAATCTGAACAGCCTGAGTTCTACTTGTGAGGTAATTTGCAAACCATCCAACTGCTTGCTGAGAAAAACCAATAGCTGAAAGACGTTTGATTAAAATGACATGATCAACAGTGTGGTAATCTGAAATTTCCTTGCTCATTTCTGTTGTCTGCACACCATGTTCACTCTCTCTCTCGTCCACAGTATGGAGTGCAGCTGGGGCAAGGCAGCAGCACACACCTGACTTTGATTAGAAGCAGCCTATTTAACCTGGCTGCTGACGGCCTGTGAGCGCCGGAACTTTGTCTACTGCTTGCTTCAGACACAGTAGTATTTAGACTCGCCAGCGGACTCACTAGTTCGTCTTATGCTTCATCTCAGGTTTGATTGTATTTTTCCTAGCCTTGTCTAGCGCTCTTATTTTGCACTTTGTTTTTTTTCAGTAATACTTCTTTCATGAAGTATTTCTCCTAGCCTTGTCTAGCGCTTTTGGTTTTTTGTAGGTATTAATATTGGTAGTTTTTACATCGTGTGTTTTTGTGTGTTGCCACCATCATCTTTGGTTTTTCTAGTGTGTGCTACCTCTTGAATAAAGAGTAAGACTTTTGACAGCACGCTAACGTCTCTGCATCCTTGGGATCCACCACACCAGATCGTTACAGAAAGTTCCGGCCAAACTATGGAACCCGCAGAGACAGACTCCTGGAAAAGAGCATTGCAAGGCCAGGCTCAACGGATCAACCAGCAGGGGGACCAGCTTGACCACCTGAGCCGAGGTCTACAGGGGATGTCGGAGCGTCAAGACGCCATGCTGGAGCGAGTCAACATGCTGCTAGCCACCGTCGTACCCACCTTGACCACCGTGACTGACCAAGCATCCACCCAGCCTACACAACCCGCAAGTACCAGCAACATACGGCTATCCCGACCCGAACGTTTTTCCGGGGAAAAGGAAGACGTAAGACAATTCCTGACACAGTGTGAACTTCATTTCGAGCTAAACGCTTCCGCTCGAAACGTAGCGTTTGTTATCTCTCACCTGTCTGGCCGTGCTGGCACCTGGGCGACTGCTGAATGGAACCGTCAGACCACCTCCAGCTCCACATACGCAAACTTTTCCAAATCCTTGAGGCAAATCTTCCAACAACGACTCCCAGGTAGAGAGGCAGCGAGGTCCCTTTTCCGGCTGCAACAGGGTTCACGACGGGTCGCGGATTACGCGATCGAGTTCCGCACCATGGCCGCCGACTGTGACTGGGGGCCCTCGGCGCTGTTGGACGCCTTCTTCCTGGGTCTCGCGGACAAGATTCGCCACATGATGATCCCACTGTCACTTCCAACGAATCTGGATGATCTCATCGAGCTGGCGGTGCAAATCGATTTCCGCCTATTGGAGGAGAGGAGGGAACGACGAGGGAGACAAGCCCCACCTAGCAGCCAATCAGCGCCTGCTAGACCTGCCATCTGCAAGACGGAGCAACTCGCTCCCGAAGACACTTCTCCTTCGTGGCAGAGAGATGAGCCGATGCAACTGGGAGGCCGCCGACTCACCACCGCCGAGAGGGAACGCTGTGTTCACCTCCAACTCTGCCTATACTGTGGGGCAGCTGATCATCTCATCTCCCGCTGCAAAGAACTGCCACGCCCCGCGGTACGACCACGAGTGCGCCCTCACTCGCCAGAGAACACGTCCACCAGAGGTCGCCGTTCTCCTTCGTTGGCCGCAGGCAGAATGCAACTAAAAGGTACTCTTTCTTGGCCTAACCAACAAATAGACATTTGCGCTCTCATTGACTCAGGAGCAGATGATAACTTTTTGGATTTTGAGTTCATGAGACTCCATAAGATTCCTGTTGTAAAACTGTATGTGCCCAAGAGGGTGTATTCTCTAGATGGGCGCCTATTAGCCAGCATAACCCACCAGACCCTCCCGCTCAACCTGCGCTTGTCTGGAAATCATTGTGAGGAAATATTTTTTTTAATTGTACCATCACGGTCCGCACCCATCATTCTGGGGTTAACCTGGCTACATAAGCATAACCCGCACATAGACTGGCCTCGTTCGGCCATTATCAATTGGAGTGTTACCTGCCACATACATTGTCTGCGTTCCGCAGCAGGATCTCACACACCGCCACCTACCGCCGTAGAACATAGACTTGACAAACGTGCCCACAAACTACCATGACTTAAGAGCGGTGTTTAGCAAGGATAGAGCACTCTCACTTCCCCCCCACCGACCCTACGATTGTGGTATCGATTTGCTAGCCAGAGCGGCTTTACCATCGACCCGTTTGTACAAGGTGTCTAACACCGAACTCAAAGCACTAGAGGAGTACATAAACACTTCTATAGCTGCGGGCCTCATTCGCCCTTCGACCGCACCGGTAGCCGCCGGATTTTTTTTTGTCGAAAAGAAGGACAAGTCCCTACAACCTTGTATTGACTACCGCGCTCTTAATCAGATTACGGTCAAGAATAAATATCCTCTTCCACTCCTTGATTCCGCTTTTACTCCCTTACAGTCCGCAAGATTTTTTACTAAACTCGATCTACGTAACGCGTACCATCTAGTTCGCATCCGAGAGGGGGATGAATGGAAGACCGCATTCAACACTCCTCTCGGACATTTTGAGTATCTTGTCATGCCTTTTGGACTTACAAATGCACCTGGCGTTTTTCAGGGCTTCATTAACGATATTTTTCGAGACATGACAGGTCGGTTTCTCTTCGTTTACCTGGACGATATATTAATTTATTCATTGACATTTGACGAACATGTGCAGCAGGTTCGGTTAGTCCTTCAACGATTGCTCGAAAACAAACTGTCCGTCAAGGCGGAAAAATGCGAGTTTCACTCATCCTCCATTCCCTTCTTAGGATTTATCATTGAGGAGGGTAGACTCAGACCGGACCCAGCTAAGGTCAAAGCAGTAGTAGACTGGCCCACTCCGGTGTCCAAGAAGCACCTTCAGAGATTCTTGGGCTTCTCAAATTTTTATCGACGATTTATTCGCAATTTTAGTCGCGTCACTGAGCCACTTACAAGGCTAACCTCTACTAAGGTTCTGTTTGAATGGACACCCGAAGCCAATTCCGCGTTCTTGAGGCTGAAAAGACTGTTTACTTCGGCTCCTGTGCTTTGTTACCCTGACCGTTCTCTCCAATTTTTTGTTGAGGTGGACGCTTCTGATTCAGGTGTAGGGGCCGTACTCTCCCAGCAATCTGCCACCGACCAGAAGTTGCACCCCTGTGCTTTCTTCTCTCGTCGCATATCCCCTGCTGAGAAAAATTATGACATTGGCAACAGGGAGCTGCTGGCGGTCATCTTGGCCCTTCAGGAGTGGAGACATTGGCTGGAAGGGGCGGAGCTACCATTCATCATATACACGGACCACAAGAACCTGTCCTACTTAAGGACCGCACAGAGGCTGAACCCCCGCCAGGCCAGGTGGGCACTATTTCTGACTCGTTTTAATTTTATCATCACTTTCCGACCTGGTTCTCAGAATGGGAAGCCCGATGCCCTGTCCCGTGTCTACTCTTCGTCCTTTGAGGATTCCGCACCTGAACCAATTGTTCCCCATACCCACTTCATTGGGGGACTCCAGTGGGACATCGAGCGGCAAGTCTTGGAGGCCCTGAAGTCAGATACATCTCCTCGGGGCTGCCCACCAGGTCGGTTATTTGTGGTTCCTCGGCTCCGTTCCAGCGTTCTGGATTGGGCACATGGGTCGAAGATCGCTTGCCATCCAGGTATTCGTCGCACCAGTTTTGTCCTCTCCCAGCGTTTTTGGTGGCCATCCATTCTGGCAGATACGAAGGGGTTTGTGGCAGCTTGTCGGATCTGCTCCCGGAAAAAGGCATCCCACCAGGCCCCAGCAGGACTGTTACACCCATTACCCATCCCCTCCCGCCCGTGGTCACACATAGCTGTGGACTTTGTCACAGGACTGCCCCCCTCCGAGGGAAATGACACTGTCTTGACCATTGTGGACCGGTTCTCGAAGATGACCCACTTCGTGGCCCTCCTCAAGCTGCCTTCGGCTCTGGAAACAGCCCAACTATTAGTGCTCCATGCCTTCCGGCTGCACGGCATCCCCACTGATGTGGTATCCGACAGAGGGCCACAGTTTTCCTCGGCCGTCTGGAGGGCATTCTGTAAGTCTCTGGGGGCCTCCCCTAGCCTATCCTCCGGCTACCACCCACAGAGCAATGGACAGACCGAGCGGACCAACCAAGACATGGAGGCGGCCATCCGATGCACTTGTCATCAGCAACCCTCAACCTGGTCTGAGAATCTTCCATGGATCGAATACGCTCACAACTCCCTCATTAGCTCTGCCACCGGCCTGTCCCCATTTCACGTCGCCTATGGTTTCCAACCCCCAGTGTTTCCGTCTACCCAACCCAATGTCGACGTACCATCCGTAACGGCACACCTATGTCGGGCTCACCAGGCTTGGCGCAACACCAGGGCGGCGTTAAAGAAAACTTCGGCCAGGAACCAACGCTTAGCCAACCGCCATCACACACCAGCCCCACACTACCAGGTGGGACAGAAGGTCTGGTTATCATCCCGGGACCTACCATTGGCCACCGAATCTAGGAAACTGGCTCCCAGGTTCATTGGACCATTCCCCATTATCAAGATCATTAACCGTGTTGCAGTCAAGCTCTGTCTCCCAAAATCTCTCAAATGCCATCCTGTCTTTCTTGTGTCCCGCATCAAGCCTGTCTCATCCAGCCCGCTCAGTCCTCCTGAGGTACCGCTTCCTCCACCCAGGCTGGTTGAGGGTCACCCAGCATTTACAGTAAACACCATCTTGGATGTGAGAAGAAGGGGCAGGGGATTCCAATACCTGGTAGACTGGGAGGGGTACGGCCCGGAGGAGCGGTCATGGATTTCAAGATCGCTTATTATTGACAAAGACTTGATCAAGGAATTTTACTCTCGATTCCCAGACAAGCCAGGTAGGCCGCCAGGAGGCGTCCGTTGAGGGGGGGGGGGGGTACTGTGGTAATCTGAAATTTCCTTGCTCATTTCTGTTGTCTGCACACCATGTTCACTCTCTCTCTCGTCCACAGTATGGAGTGCAGCTGGGGCAAGGCAGCAGCACACACCTGACTTTGATTGGAAGCAGCCTATTTAACCTGGCTGCTGACGGCCTGTGAGCGCCGGAACTTTGTCTACTGCTTGCTTCAGACACAGTAGTATTTAGACTCGCCAGCGGACTCACTAGTTCGTCTTATGCTTCATCTCAGGTTTGATTGTACTTTTCCTAGCCTTGTCTAGCGCTCTTATTTTGCACTTTGTTTTTTTTCAGTAATACTTCTTTCATAAGTATTTCTCCTAGCCTTGTCTAGCGCTTTTGGTTTTTTGTAGGTATTAATATTGGTAGTTTTTACATGGTGTGTTTTTGTGTGTTGCCAACATCGTCTTTGGTTTTTCTAGTGTGTGCTACCTCTTGAATAAAGAGTAAGACTTTTGACAGCACGCTAACGTCTCTGCATCCTTGGGATCCACCACACCAGATCGTTACAAACAGTATCAAATGCCTTTGAAAAGTCAATAAAGAGGGACAGACAGCACTGCTTCTTGTCAAGAGCTTCAGTTACATCATTTATAAACTTCATAGCAGCAGTAACAGTACTGTGATTTCTGCGAAAACCTGACTGAAATGGTGACAGAATAAAGTTGGTGTCCAAAAAGTCTTTTATCTGTTCACTGATAAGGGATTCAAGCACTTTTGCCAGAACAGAGAGTTTAGAGATCGGTCTGTAATTATTTAGATTACTAGGGTCACCTCCTTTTAATAGGGGGATTACAAGGGCATATTTCCCATCCAAAGGGATTTCATTTGAAATTAGAGTAAGGTTAAAAATGTGAGTCAGTGGTTCAGCTATAATTTCAGCTGCCAACTTTAAAAAGAGCGGCTCCAACTTATCTGAGCCAGCTGGCTTTCTATGTTTAAGTTGCTTTAGAGCCCTCATGACCTCTGTTGTGGTAAAGGGCGTAAAGTTAAAAACCTGGGTATTTTCAACGGCTCTTTCCGGAGTTGGCGGAACTTCAGTGGAGTTGTCAGAATTGTAGAGAAAACCAGAGGAAATAAGATGATTATTAAAATGACTACCCATTTCTCTTCTGTCACTTACTCTGACACCATCAACAAGTATACTAGGTGGGAGATTGACTGAATTACAGCAGCCGGACAAAGATTTGATGATTTTCCAAAACTTCTTTGGGTGTTTGAGGTTTTCTGTTGTTGTGGAGAAATAAAATTCTGATTTGACTTTCCGAAGGAGAGAAGTAAATTGATTTCTTAATTGTCTAAAATTCAACCAATCCGCTTCTAACCCTGACTTGCGTGCCCTGGCCCAAGCAGCATTACGCTCATGCAATACATCTGACAGGTCCGATGTAAACCACTGATTGTCACGACCTTTAACCCTACATTTTCTAAAAGGGGCATGTTTGTTCACTATACTCAAGAAGTTTTCGTGAAAATATTTCCAACCCAGTTCAACATTATCAAAAAGAGCAATTCTATCCCAATTAAAAAGATGCAAGTCATGTAAAAAAGCTTGCATCTCAAATAATTTCATATAACGTTTTTCAACAAGACGAGGCTTGCTTTTAGGAATCCTTGTGTCTCGCACTACTGCAATCACACAATGATCACTCACATCATTAGGGAAAACACCAGATGCAACACATTTAAAGGGCATATTTGTTAGAATTAAGTCAATGAGTGTAGCTTTTTGAGGGCATTTAGGATTAGGTCTTGTAGCTGAGTTAATTAATTGTGTTAAATTTAGAGATTCACACTGTGCTTTCAAAGAGTCAGACACTGATGTGAGCCAGTCCCAGTTCAGATCACCAACCATCACTATTTCATTGTATTTCAGTTGAGACAGAAGCTTCACAAGAGTAGATAGAGAATTACTAGGGGCAGATGGAGGCCTATAACACCCCACTACCATAATGTGGTGATTTCTAGCTAATTCAATTTCAAGTGCTAACAGTTCAAGTTCTTTACTTACTGATTCAGAGAGGACTAATTTAACATCAAACCTCTGCTTAATATATATGGCCACTCCGCCACCTTTTCTTTGTCGGTCAGTACGATAGACATTATAGCCATGAATGTAAATATCTTTATCAAGCACAGATTGTTTAAGCCAAGTCTCAGGTAAGACTACAATATCAGCATTTGTTGAGTTTATCCAGATCTTTATCATATCAAGTTTAGGGAGTAAACTCCGAACATTGATATGAATAATCCCAGATCTAGTTTTAAATTCCGCAGGTGTAAAACATTGTGTAGGTGTATCAGGGCCTGGATTAGTCTCAACATTTCCTGAGAGCAATAACAATAATATAATTAAACATTTGCGCTTAAAGTTACCATCTTTTGAGTCTGTCTTTAATCTGTGAAAGTAAGTGCTCATAATAGGGGAGGATGCAGTAATGTTGACGTGATCTCTCAAAACAAGGAAACAATAAGAATGAATGGACACTACCATAGTATGCAGCCATTTTGTTTTGTCCAAAGTCACAGAAATCTTCAACTGAGATAAGGCCGAGGTTATTTTATAGTTGCCACTATGATGAAATGTCAAATTATCAAAGTTGTCATCTTGAAGTAGCATAGCTTGTAAGGGGGGATGACCAGACCCATTTGGGACACCAGTAAAACCACACAAAAGTATAAAACACAATATAATGATTTGTGACATAGTGAGAGGAGAAGTTCCACTTGGTTTACCACTTTTGAAGATGTTAGCAGACAGGGCTGAAAGCTAGCAACCAAGGCCGATGGGTGGAAGCCCGTAGACAAAACCAATGGCTGGAGGCAAACAGCAGGCCGACTGTGGAGGGCCAGCAGCAGGCAGGCCAATGGTGAAAGGCCAGCAGCAGGCAGGCCGATGGTGGAATGGCTAGCAGCAGGCAGGCCGATGTTGGAAGGTTAGCAGGCAGGCCGATGGTGGAAGGCTAGCAGCAAGCAGGCCGATGGTGGAATGGCTAGCAGCAGGCAGGCCGATGGTGAAATGGCTAGCAGCAGGCAGGCCGATGGTGAAATGGCTAGCAGCAAGCAGGCCGATGGTGGAATGGCTAGCAGCAGGCAGGCCGATGGTGAAATGGCTAGCAGCAAGCAGGCCGATGGTGGAATGGCTAGCAACAGGCAGGCCGATGGTGGAATGGCTAGCAGCAAGCAGGCCGATAATGGAATGGCTAGCAGCAAGCAGGCCGATGGTGGAATGGCTAGCAGCAAGCAGGCCGATGGTGGAATGGCTAACAGCAAGCAGGCCGATGGTGGAATGGCTAGCAGCAAGCAGGCCGATAGTGGAATGGCTAGCAGCAAGCAGGCCGATGGTGGAAAGCTAGCAGCAGGCAGGCCAACGGTGGAATGGCTAGCAGCAAGCAGGCCGATGGTGGAATGGCTAGCAGCAAGCAGGCCGATGGTGGAATGGCTAGCAGCAGGCAGGCCGATGGTGAAAGGCTAGCAGCAAGCAGGCCGATGGTGGAATGGCTAGCAGCAAGCAGGCCGATGGTGGAATGGCTAGCAGCAAGCAGGCCGATGGTGGAATGGCTAGCAGCAGGCAGGCCGATGGTGAAAGGCTAGCAGCAAGCAGGCCGATGGTGGAATGGCTAGCAGCAAGCAGGCCGAGGATGGAAGGCCAGCAGCAGGCAGGCCGATGGTGGAATGGCTAGCAGCAAGCAGGCTGAGGATGGGAGGTTAGCAGCAGGCAGGCCGATGGTGGAAGGCCGATGGTGGAAGGCTAGCAGGCAGGCCGAGGGTGCTAGCTGTCTGCTACTGCTACCTGAACAGGTGGATTATAGGTAGGCCAAAGTCTATGGCAATCCAGTGACATTTGATGAGAAACTATCCACCAGAAATCCCACTCTGCAGATAATTTGTTTATCTTGCAGAGTACCACTCATTCAGACTACAAACAATTAAAATCTCATACATAAAAACACAAAAACTCAGACCTCAGGTAAGAACACACTGAACACAGAATAGACATGGCTGCCATCTTGGATTGTGGGCGTGACTTTGTAACGCCCACAGTAAACGTAAACAAAAGTCTGCTTACAGCGGAGCCAATAGGAGGTCCTCCATTCTGCCCATAAAATCCAATAAATAACCATTCAAAAAGCGTCAACAATATTCCATTTACATTTCGTGACTTGAATATTGACCAAGTATTTGTCATATTGTTATTATAAGCACTAACGCAGACAAACTATTTATAGCGGTGACATGATCACTACCGTTTGTCCCTGTGTTTCCTTGCTTCCCTGCTCCTTGGAAGTTTATTGTAGATAATAAATCATGCCTCTCACCTGGAAAGTAGATGGCTGAGGACATACTCCGACAAATTGGTACACTTTGACAGCCATTTAGGACCCGGAAATAGCTCTTAATCACAATGTCTCTAAGGGCTGCACAAGCCACAATGACATCCTCGGCTCAGATCCCATATCAGAGCAAGAACAAACTCAACCCAATGGGAAAAACGTGAAACACAGGAAGGGACCACAGATGTGGACACCCCCCCTTGGGTGACCGGTGCAATGGATACCGAGTGGATATGGTTAATAATGTGAGAGTCCAGTCCATAGTGGGGTCCAGCAGGGGATCCTCTTGCATGTAGACAAGTCGGGGCGCCGAGATGTCACCGCCTGATGCATAACGAGTGGTCCACCCCGGGTCCCAACTTCATAATGTGAAAGTCCAGTCCATTGGGGGGCCAGCAGGGGAGTTCTTAGAACTGCGTCCCGAGAACTAGTATATGCGAATCCAGCTATACATATACACATACACATATATACAAACAAGCTTGTCCAGTTAGGTAAGCTTTCAAATAGGCAAACTTCTCTCTTTTGCACAGTGCATCATTCTGGTAAAGAGCAGCCTCACATTGACTCCAAAACTCCTGCCAAAAGCGGACATCTCCATCACATTTATTAATAAACAGTTTTGGCAACTTTACTGATATTCAGTGTCCAAATCCACTTGGTGTAGTAGCGTCACTTAAT
The DNA here is from genome assembly GCF_033978785.1 of Entelurus aequoreus. NCBI lineage: Eukaryota > Metazoa > Chordata > Actinopteri > Syngnathiformes > Syngnathidae > Entelurus > Entelurus aequoreus. Next base: position 24,935,322 of record NC_084746.1, read on the forward strand.
CTTTGCTGGTGTCATTTAGGTTGAGTCCTCTTTTTTGCTTATCATGCGCTGTGCACGGCTTTTGGACAAAATTATCCGCTCCTTATATTCCTCTAATGTTTCGATCTCCGACTCAAAGTTGTCTAGTGAAGTTAGTAGTTCCATTTCCATTGCTGCTACTTGATCTTAGCGCCGCTTTCGATACCGTCAATCATAATATTTTATTAGAACGTATCAAAACACCTATTGGTATGTCAGACTTAGCCTTTTCTTGGTTTAACTCCTATCTTACTGACAGGATGCAGTGCGTTTAACATAACAATGCAACCTCAATAGAAGCATTTAAGTCCCATCTTAAAATTAATTTGTATACTCTAGCCTTTAAATCAGAGGTCCCCAAACTACGGCCCGTGGGCCTAATCTGGCCCGCCAGCATCCAAAATCCGGCCCGCGGGAAGTCCCAAGTAAAAAAAAAAATTTGTATTATTTTTTTTAATTTGACATTTTTTAAAGTTTTTTATCTGTCCTTTCTAATCCATTTTCTACCGCTTGTTACTCTCTGTGTCTCCTAGCCGCTCAGGCAAATCATATTGTCTAAAAATGCATTTTCCCATCGATAACATGACATCATCAGCGGCAAGTGCACGCTCTTTCAGTCAATTAGTGCGTGAGGAATATATATATATATATATATATATATATATATATATATATATATATATATATATATATATATATATATATATATATATATATATATATATATATATATATATATATATATCAGTGGCGTGCGGTGAGGCTAATGTCTGGTGAGGCACTGCATCATCACAGTCAGATTTACAAACATATGAACCCTAAATAGTATCTTATTCACCATGTGATTGGCAGCAGTTAACGGGTTATGTTTAAAAGCTCATACCAGCATTCTTTACACAACTGTAGCACACAAAAAAGCACATCTAATAAAAAAAACATTATTATGGTCTTACCTTTCTTGCTGGACATCCATCCAGCCAGCCTTTGCGTGTGTACCACGCCGTTTGAAAAGAACGGGTCTTCTGTCCCGAAGTCAAAAGCAAACCTTTTAGCTCCGGCGTTGGTCTACCTTAAATTATTACCTCCTGCTTCGATTGAAAGTCCAGTTTAGAAAACTGTTTTATTTTACATATGTAATCCTCCATGTTTTTAATAAAAGTCCAGGCGAGAGGAAATAAACAATCGCTTGCAAACTTTTTTTTCTTTTTTTTTCTTTTTTTTCTTCTGCGGCCGAGGAATGATCTCTGGGATCACTACAGCCCTCTACCACCAGGAGGCCGGATTACTGCGAGCCTCAACCAGTACGTCTTTTGCAGCAGATTTATGAAAGCTCAGCACAAGAAATACGTTACACACATACAGTTGTTGACAAAATACACTGTACATTATATACCTCAGCTAACTAAACTATGCCATAGTTTAGTTAGCTGATATAATTCATATAGCAATACAGTCTCACTGCACAGCAGCTCAGCAGTTAGCCGAGTCATTGTGCACAATCCATGTTGAGGCACAAATCAGTGACGTGCCTCAACTGGCTGCTGATCACCGCACCGTCTCTTCTCAGTATTTGAACAGCAAATGTGAAAATAAAAATAAAAATAATCTAAAACTGGTGAAGTTAAATGGAAAATAACTTTAGTATAATCCCTGGATACATATAACACATTAATTAATTTTTTTTTCTTTTTACATTTTTTTTCTTTCCATGATGGCAGGTGAGGCCCCGCCTCTCCTGCCTCTAGTGACTGCACGCCACTGATATATATATATATATATATATATATATATATATATATATATACACAGCCCGGCCCCCGGCCAAATTGTTTTAACCCAATACGGCCCCCGAGTCAAAAAGTTTGGGGACCCCTGCTTTAAATAGACCCCCCTTTTAGACCAGTTGATCTGCCGTCTCTTTTCTGGTCTGCCCCCCTCTCCTGCGTGGAGAGGTTATCAGGTGACCACAGCTGTTCAAAGTCGGGACCCAGCGTGGACCACTCATCTGTGCATCAGTTGGGGACGTCTCTGCGCTGCTGACTTGTCTCCACTCAAGATGATCCCCTGCTGGCCCCACTATGGACTGGACTCTCACATAATTAACTAGATCCACTCGACATCCATTGCACTGGTTGCCCACGGGGTTGGGGATGGGTGGGTCGGGGTTACCACATCTGTGCTCCCCTCCAAGGTTTCTCGTTTTTCCCATTGGGTTGAGCTTTTTCTTGCCCTGATGTGGGATCTTTGCGACACTTGTGATTAAGGGCTATATAAATAAACTTTGATTGATTGATTGATGTTGCCTTTTAGTCCGAACAAGCTTTGCTCCTTGGCGGACAACATCACCAGCAAGGTGCTCTAATGATCAACATCTGGTTCATTTGTAGCCATTTTTGAGTCAATAATGATGAATAATTCTTGTAGTAGCACCTCTGATCGTGCTTCGCTTTCGTTAAATCCTTTCTGCGTCCTTAGGACAATCCTCCCCCGCCAGTGTTGCAGCTTCGGCTGCGCCTTTGTTCTCCCGTGCACTCATTATACCCCGGGTTTCGGCACCAATAAACGCAGTCGTTTCTACATTTGATTGCACTTCAAAGAGGAGACAGGATGTTGATTGACTGTCTTTATATTCAAAGTGTCAGATTAACAAGATAACATCCCAATTGGTGTAAAAGCAAACAAGGGCCTCCATGTTCTTAAACAATAATAACACTCTTTCTTACATCAACTTCCTGCTTTCATTCCCTCAGAATGATGGGAAATGCAGTTCTTTTGGCCACAAACAATACATCTCTACATTTGCCATCTTGTCCCATTAGTGCACATATAACATACTTGCCAACCCTCCCGGATTTTCCGTGAGACTCCCGGAATTCAGCGCCTCTCCCGAAAACCTCCCGGAAGAAATTTTCTCCCAAAAATCTCCCGGAATTCAGCCGGAGCTGGAGGCCACGCCCCCTCCAGCTCCATGCGGACCTGAGTGGGGACAGCAGCGACAGTCTGTTTTCACGTCCGCTTTCCCACGATATAAACAGCGTGCCTGCCCAATCCCGTTATAACTGTAGAATGATCGAGGGTGAGCTCTTGGTTTCTTATGTGGGTTTATTGTTAGGCAGTTTCATTAACGTCCTCCCAGCGCGGTAACAACACACAACAACAGCAGTCACGTTTTCGTCTACCGTAAAGCAGTTCGTCTGCCGTAAACAGCAATGTTGTGACACTCTTAAACAGGACAATACTGCCATCTACTGGATGGCCTCCGGAACACTGAAATTCAATTATTTCTTTTATTTACCGGTATATGGTTACTGGGGTTCAATCCCCACCTTCTACCATCCTAGTCACGTCCGTTGTGTCCTTGGGCAAGACACTTCACCCTTGCTCCTGATGGCTGCTGGTTAGCGCCTTGCATGGCAGCTCCCGCCTTTAGTGTGTGAATGTGTGTGTGAATGGGTGAATGTGGAAATACTGTCAAAGCGCTATGAGTACCTTGAAGGTAGAAAAGCACTATACAAGTATAACCCATTTATCATTTATCATTTATGTATAATACAATAAATATATATAAATATATATAGCTAGAATTCACTAAAAGTCAAGTATTTCATACATATATATATATATATATATATATATATATATATATATATATATATATATATATATATATATATATATATATATATATATATATATATATACCAGAGGTGTGGACTCGAGTCACATGACTTGGACTCGAGTCAGACTCGAGTCATGAATTTGATGACTTTAGACTCGACTTGACAAAATGTAAAGAGACTTGCAACTCGACTTAGACTTTAACATCAATGACTTGTGACTTCACTTGGACTTGAGCCTTTTGACTTGACATGACTTGCTACTTTCCCCAGAACCTAAAGCTTAAAAAGTTATTTGGGAGCGAGCTTAAAAAGTTATTTGGGAGCGCTCCGTAGCTTTCATTTTGTACGTGTCTGTCTATCAGCGTGTGTGCTGCGTGTCAGCGTGTGTGCTCTCAGTACAACAGCCAATCAAATTAGATCTACATTGTTTTCATCACACAGCATTCAGCCAATCAAATTGCAGGACAACCAATGAACAAGAGTTGTCAAACAACGCGCCAGTGAGAAATATTTATACCAAAGTTGGTTTCGTTCGGGTATAAAAACTACGACTTGGTCAACAAAAAACGAATTGCCGTATGCAAATTACGCAGTTCGAATATTACAGACGGAGACGCAACAACTTCCAACTTCGTTCGACATTTGAAGTTGCACAAAGAAGGGTAAGTTTTGAATGTAAGATAACGTTTATTGGCTAAGTAACATGACTTTTATTTGCTGTGTAGTTAAATCAGTGAGGCTGTAAACTCACTGCTAACGTTATAACCATAGACATCTTATAAGTAGACGCAGCATCGAGGGCTACTGCCTACTGGCGCAGACGAGACGCGGGGCCACCATCTTGGAGTGGTGATCCGCTCCACTCAGTGCAATTCATTTGGCAGGAGCAATGAACTGTCAGTGCATTTAATTCATTTTACCTCACTGAATACCACTCATTTTCACGCGCTTTTTTGTCATACGTGTAGCTATGATAAAGGACACATGTTTTATTATTCATAGTTTGCTTAACAGTAATATAATATTCTTATATGCTATAAGTGACCAGACGTCCGAGATCAAAACTGGGAATATAAGCCCAGAGAAGGGGGAAAAAAACGGTCAGCTATTTTTAAGTTGAAGAAACAATATGATTACGTTATATATACATGCGTATATCCTACATAAACAATGTATGAATACATTAGATATCTATATATCTTAAAGACCGTATCTCTGTTGCTGCAGCAGCAGAGAGTTTATTCTGTCTTGACACTTTGTATTGATATTTTGTATTACATTCTTCCCTTAAATCATCATGTTTACAGTGATTGTTATATATGTATTTTGTATGTATTTCGCTTTGGATAAAAGCGTCTGCCAAATACTTGAACATATTTAACACTAGAAGTCCCAGCATTTTTCTGTCTACCTAGAAGACCCAGAGAGGGGTCATTTGGCCCGACGCTTTTCCCGAATACACTAATCACTCATTTTGTTATGGTAATGAGGCTGTTAGGGGCAGTTTGTCTAGGTAGACAGAAAAATTATACATGTGGGAAATGCCGAAAGGAGCAATGGCAGTGCCAGGATTGTGAGTGACTGCTCAAATGTATGTCAGTCACGTTTACATGGACATGGTTTTTCATTCTTTGTAAATATGCTTTTTTCTTTGTAAATTTTTTTTTTTAAACTATTTTTGGCACACAAAAATAACAATTGCTTCTGCAACAACCCTCCACACCAAAACTGGGAAAACAGTTGCTTTTTCATTCTTTGTAAATATGTTTTGTTTTGTATTTTTTTTAACAATAAATGTCAGAGTGTTGATCCCTTCATTCTGTTGATCCTTGCAAAAACACACACAACCTACCTCAGAACTAAAGCTTGAGCTGTAAGGTCCCCTCCCCCACACAGGCTCAAGTGGCCCCCTGCCGTGTGCCACTAACAGCCACATTTTCATAACAAAAGGAGTGTCCACAGGGGGGACTAGGGGTCAAATGACCCTCTTGTGTGTTTTCTAGGTAAAAATGTCAATTGACCCTTCTCTGGGACTTCGCGTGATAAACACCTGAAAGTCTTGTATCAGCTAAAACCACCAATCTGTTTCACTGGATTCAGAATAAAACCAAATGCTGTCTTAACCAACAATGTTAGTATTTGAATATTGTTACTTAAAGAGTTATTCCTGGTTACAATTATACTGTTAAGAAAGTATTGTCTTATATTTTGCCTAAAATGAGAATGCACCATAATCAGTGGCGGCTGGTGAATTTTGTTTTAGGTGGGGCTGAAAGTTTGTAAACCAAACCCCTGTAGGGGCGTCATCCTCCCCCAGAAGATTTATTTGTGATTTTCACATACAAATATTGAAGACCTTTGCTCCTTCTCAACTCTGTGGTAATGTTATTTTCATAAAATACAACCAATAGTACCAATAGTACATTAATGTTAAATCTTACTTGTGAAAAGTAATCCCCCGATTCCTATTTTCAACAGTCTGCTCATTTGAGCAGGAAAACGCTGAACACCATCTTTGTTTTCTACCTGTCAACTGTCAGTTTAGGCTGCTCGCCGGCTCCTCATCACCACTTCAAGATGCAATTCGCTCGCGTCACAGCAACCAATACTGCGTCTACTTATAAGATATCTATGGTTATAACGTCATTGCAAACACGGCAATATGTTGCGTCCACTGCAGTTTGCTACCTTATTCATACTTTTTATCAAGTGATTTTTTTTAAGCAGGGTTGCATGAGGTACCTACACATAACGTTACGTTAGTCAATGTATCACACACAGTAACATAACGTTAGACGGCGGTCAGCAGCACCGCGTATTTTAGCCACCTACAAAAAGACAAACAGTCAAATAAAGGTCAGTTAAAATGTATACTATATTAAGAATATGCGTACATATTGCATAGGGCCCTGACATCTAAAAAGTACAACTCTGTTCATTGTTATGTTCATGTATTTGTTATGTTTTTCATGTGTACGCACACATAAACACACATACAGTATGAGATGAGATCAATGAGATAAGGTAAGAACAGAATAGAAACTGCTGTGGAACTAGTTACATTGCAATATGCCATGGAAATACAATGTTAACACTTTTGTACAAATAAGTACAGCTGCACTTGCAAATGTGTTTATTCTGTAAAGGAATGAGTTAAATGTTTAAAATTGTTTAAACTATTAAAATGACTGGTTAATAGTGCTATTATGAATTGCAATGTCAGTACTATTTTTTTTCTTGCTATTTCAAATGCACTTGTTTTAATAAATAAATACAGCGTTTTAAAAGCATACACAATCTGTATAAAAATATTGATCTGTGGTTAAAAGGACTTGAAAGGACTCGAAACTCAAAATGCAGGACTTGTGACTTGACTTGAGACTTTCCAGTCTTGACTTTGGACTTGACTCGGGACTTGCCTGTCTTGACTCGGTACTTGACTCGAGACTTGAGGGCAAAGACTTGAGACTTACTTGTGACTTGCAAAGCAATGACTTGGTCCCACCTCTGGTATATACAGTATATGAAATATATATGAAATACTCGAGTTGGTGAATTCTAGCTGTAAATGAACTCCTCCCCCTCTTAACCACGCCCCAAACCACGCCCCACCCCCAACCACACCCCCTGCCCCGCCCCCACCCCACCTCCCGGAATCGGAGGTCTCAAGGAAGTTTTACAAGTGTGTTGGTACTTCCACACCGGCTGCATGGTATTTTGTGGCACATCTAAAGAGATTAATTTTCTCCAGGCTGAGCACAAATAACAGCTATTAGACATGGGCACGTGCCAGCATTCATACACATTTCCAAAAAGAGTCAAATACAAAACCCAAATGTGCTGTGCGGATGCATGATTACTAAAGCAGCAATTTACGTCATTTGATGATTTTTACTAAGTACTTTAAAAATGCTCTTTAACATGCACTTGTGCTGCTGAAACAAGAAAAAAAAAAGCCCAAGTGGTTCTTCTCTCATAATATCATATTTACAAAAAGAATCACAAGTGCACCATCAGAGAAATACGAGACATGAATATTCACGCAACACTAGTAAACAATACGACCCAAAGATAGACGTGGTACTATTGTAATGTAAATCTGCATAGAGATGATCTGATTGGGCTGGAATAAAGTACCTAAACCACCATTGGAAGAGACAAAGACACAACGATTGAGTCCACCCTTTGCAGACTGGAAATGGAAGTGTACCATACACTGAATGAATGAGTAAACAAAATGTTCCATAAAGCGACATTCAGTATATTTCAGGAAGACCAATAATGAGGATTACTTTGGCCAAGGTTAGCCAACCATGGTGTTATTGGCGGAATAGAAATCTATTTCAATGTTAGAGATAATAAGAGGAGGAAGATTATTGATCTAGCTGAAAATAGTAGGCCAGGCGTCGGTATGTCTATGGCACCATTATGATGTTTGATGATAACGCGTGCAGGGTGGGTTAGATTAGAGCAGTGTTTTTCAACCACTGTGCCGCGGCACACTAGTGTACCGTGAGATATTGTTTGGTGTGCCGTGGGACATTATGTAATTTCACCAAACCAGTAATTATAATCCGCAAATAATGTGCCGTGTTGAGTGTCTGTGCTGTCCAGAGCTCGGCATATCAGTAGGTGGCAGCAGGTAGCTAATTGCTTTGTAGATGTCGGGAACACGGTTTGTCGTGATCACAATATGCGGGAGGCAGTGTGCAGGTAAAAAGGTATCTAGTGCATAAACCAAAAATAAACAAAAGGCCTTGAATCTTAAGGATGGCTATGCAAAACCAAACTAAAACTGAATTGGCTGCAAAGTAAACAAAAACAGAATGCTGGACGACAGCAAAGACTTACAGCGTGTGGAGCAGACGGCGTCCACAAAGTACATCCGTAAATGACACCAAAATAGGAGCGCAAGACAAGAACAAAAACACTAAGTCACAGCGTGATGTGACAGGTTGTGACAGTACACCTACTTTGAGACAAGAGCTATAGTGATGCATGGGTGGTTATGGTTTGAATTCATATCCAACAATTGCGAGAACGACTTTTTATTGTCAATATCGGCTGCTGAGTTTCTTTTTTTAATGTTTTCTGCTCGCGGTATGCCTCAGGATTTTTTCAATGAGAAAAAGGTTGAAAAACACTGCATTATAGCACCTTCACCGGTCATTCTCGCTTTTTGTTGCTCTGTTGGGGTGTTTTTATGGTTTATTGTTACGTTAGGAACGCACGGCTGCGATGGTCGTGGTCCCTCCAATGCAGAAAGACAAGCAGGAGCAGCGTGCAGGTAGGTTTGATTCTTTAATTATCCAAGGCAGGACAAAAACCACAAAAACTCAGACGCCAAACAAGCGTGGAGCAAACAATCTAATTGTCCCCAAGGGTGAAAAGCTAGGAATTCTAGAAGCAGGGAAAAACATGTGCAAAACAAAAAGTAACCCAACAACTCATGCTGGGTGACTGAAAACTATAAAGTGGAGTGATTAACCAAAACACCTGGTGGGAACACTAATTACTAAACAAAGGCAGGTGTGGAGATTTAGTGCCCATGGAAACCAACAGTAAACGAAAGGAAAGAGGTAGCCAGGAAACAGACTAAAACATAGGAAAAAAGCTACTAGACATAAATCACGCCATGACCCGGGTAACGGATCATGTCAGTTTGTTTAACCTTTTGCAAAGATTCTGTCCTCTGGGTTATTAATGCTGACACATAATGGCAGCGTTATTCAAAGATAAGGTGCCCATACACCTCAATAACAAAGTTTGAAATAAATACCGGGCAAGATAATTGTGTAGCATGGTGGTGACAGCGCCATCATCTTGGGAATACCCGTCAACACTTACGTTTCAAAATACAGTAGTCCCTCGCGAGATAGCACTCCAAATGTCGCATATCCACTACATTTCAGATTAGAGATGTCCGATAATGGCTTTTTTGCCGATATTCCGATATTGTCCAACTCTTAATTACCGCTTCCGATATCAACCGATACCGATATATACAGTCGTGGAATTAAAACATTATTATGCCTAATTTTTTTGTGATGCCCCGCTGGATGCATTAAACAATGTAAAAAGGTTTTCCAAAATAAATCAACTCAAGTTATGGAAAAAAATGCCAACATGGCACTGCCATATTTATTATTGAAGTCACAAAGTGCATTGTTTTTTTTTAACATGCCTCAAAACAGCAGCTTGGAATTTGGGACATGCTCTCCCTGAGATAGCATGAGGAGGTTGAGGTGGGCGGGGTTGAGGAGGGGGTTGGGGGGGGGGGGGTTGAGGTGTGGGGGGGTATCGTAGTGTATATTGTAGCGTCCCGGAAGAGTTAGTGCTGCAAGCGGTTCTGGGTATTTGTTCTGTTGTGTTTATGTTGTGTTACGGTGCGGATGTTCTCCCGAAATGTGTGTGTCATTCTTGTTTGGTGTGGGTTCACAGTGTGGCGCATATTTGTAACAGTGTTAAAGTTGTTTATACGGTCACCCTCAAGTGTGACCTGTATGGCTGTTGACCAAGTATGCATGCATTCACTTGTGTGTGTGAAAAGCCGTAGATATTATGTGATTGGGCCGGCACGCAAAGGCAGTACCTTTAAGGTTTATTGGCACTCTGTACTTCTCCCTACGTCCGTGTACACAGCGGCGTTTTAAAAAGTCATACATTTAACTTTTTGAAACCGATACCGATAATTTTCGATATCACATTTTAAAGCATTTATCGTCCGAAAATATTGGCAGTCAGATATTTAAAAAAACAAAAAATCTTCTCCATGTTTTTCGCCTATATCGAGTGGTAAATTAAGTTGTATTTATGTATTATAGGTATTACAGTTTTATGTCGCCGAGATCAACAAATATTCTCTAACAGGGCGCTAATCTATCTTCACCGCGACAATCTCAAGTTGAGCACCTTTAGGCAGAACAACTTTTGGATGAACCCTACCTTCTACTTCTGCCTCATCAATAACACATCTCCACATTGGTGAGCCTTTACTAGAGCAATGTCGAATGGACTGGACTTTCGCTGATGTGTTGGACTTTCACAATATTATGTCAGACCCACTCGACATCCATTGCTTTCGGTCTCCCCTAGAGGGGGGGGGGGTTACCCACATATATGGTCCTCTCCAAGGTTTCTCATAGTCATTCACATTGACGTCCCACTAGGGTGAGTTTTCCTTGCCCGTATGTGGGCTCTGTACCGAGGATGTCGTTGTGGCTTGTACAGCCCTTTGAGACACTTGTGATTTAGGGCTATATAAATAAACATTGATTGATTGATTGATTGACAAAAGATGGACGGAGCATCGGACATTCGGCGCTGTACTTCTGGCTAACTGAGACTGCTATCAGCTATCTACAACTGTCCGGCCAAAGTGGAGATGAACTCTGTTAATGCACATCATCTTTGACGTCAATAAGCAGTGGCGGGCCGTGCGTTTCCCACCTAGGCCTTCAGTGATGTCCTACTTAGTCCGACTTCAATAAATACCTCTCAAAATACCATCCTTTATGTTACGGCTCGAGAAATACTATACAGAAACGGGCATTGAATCACCTCAACAGTGTACTAAACGGGCTATTTTTTTCCGCATTTATAAATCAATAAACCTGCATCAAACATACACTATATTGCCAAAAGTATTTGGCCACCTGCCTTGACTCACATATGAACTTGAAGTGCCATCCCATTCCTAACCCATAGGGTTCAATATGATGTTGGTCCACCTTTAGCAGCTATTACAGCTTCAACTCTTCTGGGAAGGCTGTCCACAAGGTTGCGGAGTGTGTTTATAGGAATTTTCCACCATTCTTCCAAAAGCGTGTTGGTGAGGTCACACACTGATGTTGGTCAAGAAGGCCTGGCTCTCAGTCTCCGTTCTAATTCATCCCAAAGGCATTCTATAGGTTTAAGGTCAGGACTCTGTGCAGGCCAGTCAAGTTCATCCGACAGTTGACTTTGGAGTATTTAGGAGTGTGGAAATTTCACGACTGGATTTGTTGCACAGGTGGCATCCTATGACAGTTCCACGCTGGAAATCACTGAGCTCCTGAGAGCGGCCCATTCTTTCACAAATGTTTGTAGAAAGTCTCCATGCCTAAGTGCTTGATTTTATACGCCTGTGGCCGTGCCAAGTGATTATGACACCTGATTCTGATTATTTGGATGGAAGGCCAAACACTTTTGGCAATATAGTGTATCTTAGGGTACTGTCAAAATTAAGATAATTGTAAAAACAACGTATTAAACGTGAAACAATAAAGAAATAAAATATTTGAACTCACAATTTGGAGCACCCATCCGACGCCGTATAAGCCAGTGGTGCCACTCGTAGTGGTTCATTTAAGTAGCCCAGCTAGCTTCCGTGGTCGGCCGACCTCTTCTCACATGATCTAGTTCCTCTTTAAACATCCTTTTTTAACCCTTCTTTGTGAGTTAAAATTAAATTAAATTAAAATGTATTTGCTCCGGTGCCACTTCCTCCTTTCGCAAATCACAAGTTGTGATTGTCAGGTTTACTGTAAGGCTATCTAGATGGGCTACTCGTGATCTGATTGGCTATCGCAACTGTCTATCAACTCTATGTCCTCCGTTTGTTTACACTGCACAGCCGCCGCTAATGTTGATTTCATGCAGCGCTGGCAACAAGCTAGCTGAATTCTGATAAAAGCTCTAACGAAAAAGCAAGCAACACTGGAGCCTAATATGACATGAAGAGAATATGGTGAATACTTTTATATATTTATGGAAAGTAAATAAAAAATACAATTAACTTTCATTAATTTATGATTAGGGTTTATGTTGTTGGCCCTGACGGCACACCAATGTCAGTAAGACAGCTTTAGCTTGAGATAACGCAGACCTGCAATGCCAACACAGAACATCAAAGATAGCTATTGTTTCTTTGTGTCAAGTTGACCGAGTTTTTGCAGAACAACACACACCGGTGGTTTCACACATCTGCAATAGAACAGATTCAAGGTTACCAGTGTTGGGACTAACGCGTTACTTGTAACGCGTTACTGTAACGCCGTTAGTTTCGGCGGTAACTAGTTATCTAACGTGTTATTTTTTATATTCCGTAACTCAGTTACCGTTACTACATGATGCGTTACTGCGTTACTTTACGTTATTTTTTATGTAGTATCGGTTAGAAACAGAAGCGCTGCGGTGTCATTCTTCTGAATCTTCCTCTGTCACAGACGCGTTTTGTGTGTGTGTCTGGGTGTGGGTGTGGGGAGAAGGGGGGGGGCGTGTCTTCGGTTCGGCACACACGTGATCCGCGGTTTGATATATGAAACAAAAAAAAAAGGTGTTCGCACGTTCAGTCCACACACAGCGTGGTCTATGGCGTCACACGCCATAGTGGTCATGGCGAGCGGAGTTTGATTGATTGATTGAGACTTTTATTAGTAGGTTGCACAGTACAGTACATATTCCGTACAATTGACCACTAAATGGTAACACCCGAATACGTTTTTCAACTTGTTTAAGTCGTGGTCCACTTAAATTGATTCATGATACAGATATATACTATCATATATACTATCATCATAATACAGTCATCACACAAGATAATCACATTGAATTATTTACATTATTTACAATCAGGGGTGTGGAGGGGGGGGGGATTTGGATATGGACATCAAGTAGTGGACATAGAGAGAGAGAGAGAGAGAGAGAGAGAGAGAGAGAGAGAGAGAGAGAGAGAGAGAGAGAGAGAGAGAGAGAGAGAGAGATCAGAAGGCATAAGAAAAAGTATCTGCATTTGATTGTTTACATTTGATTATTAGCAATCCGGGAAGGGTGTTAGTTTAGGGTTGTAGCTGCCTGGAGGTGAACTTTTATTGCGGTTTTGAAGGAGGATAGAGATGCCCTTTCTTGTATACCTGTTGGGAGCGCATTCCACATTGATGTGGCATAGAAAGAGAATGAGTTAAGACCTTTGTTAGTTCGGAATCTGGGTTTAACGTGGTTAGTAACGGAGGAGATTCAACGCCCCGTGCCATTTAATCAGTGTGTTCATAGGTGCAGACTCCGTTGTGCAAAACGAGGGTTTTAAACACATGCTGAACGTGCTTGAGCCACGTTACGTCATCCCGTCGCGCACCCACTTCAGCGATAAGATTGTGCCAGATCTTTATGAGCAGGAGAAGAAAAAAGTTGTGGATGAACTATCCCGAGCATCATCTGTTGCGCTCATAACAGACTGGTGGACGTCCAGGGGAACTATAAGCACTCACTTCATCACAGCAGAAGTCTGTGATGAATAATGTATGTAGAAGACACGCCCCCTTGCGCAGGTACTGACACAAGCAGTGGAGGAATGGAAGATAAAGATATCCCAGTCACACGTGATACTGCCAAAAATCAAATAAATGCAGTGCATGAGGCAGGACTGGGACCACAGGTAGTGCATGTAGTGAATTTGGCATCACATCTCAGTCAATAGGATGGAGCGCCTCCTTGGGAGGATCAGGAAGGAGGTTTCCTACTTCCACCCAAGCACAACAGCTGCTCATGTGCTTAAGACAAAGCAAGAAATGCTAAAGCTGCCTACTCATAAGCTCATAAGATGTCCCAACGAGGTGGAACTCCACTTATGATATGTTGGAGCAGCAGGCAGCTACATACTCTGCATTGACCCGCGAGACCCTGAAGAAAAATGTCAAAGACATCATCAACCTGTCTGATGATGATGTGAGAGTGGCAGAGGAGGTCCTCCAGGTGCTTAAACCCCTCAAAAGTGTTACATCTGAAACTTCACCAGCTGTGTCAAGGATCCTGCCACTGAAAACAAGGATTCTACAATCCATGGCTCCAAGTGTGGAAGACAGCAGCATCACTCCAGATGTCAGGTTTTATTTCACTATCCATGTTTCAAGGAAGATGATGTGCCTTCTTATGTTGCACTTTAACTTGTTTTTTTTATTAATGGTCATTGGTCCAAGTTTAAAGAAAGGAGAAATGCCTTTTTATGTTGCACTGTTTTTCATTAATTATGTTAAAAGGAAGATAAAAATGCATGTCAAGTTGATCAACAGATTGTATTATTCTCCAGTGCAATAACAGTACTGAAATGAAGGATAAAAGGGCATTAATGGGAGCTTTAAAAAAAGAAGAAGTAACTACATAGTTACTTTTCACAGTAACGCATTACTTTTTGGTGTAAGTAACTGAGTTAGTAACTGAGTTACTTTTGAAATAAAGTAACTAGTAACTGTAACTAATTACTGGTTTTCAGTAACTAACCCAACACTGAAGGTTACTATACTAAGTGAAAAGAGTGTAAAGGTGACCATATGGATGTTATTTCATGTTGGAAGTGCTTAAATTGTCACTTTTTGTTATACTCTAACAATGAACATATTTGATTTATTAATAATAACCGTACTTTGCAGAAATCTGTTTTAACACGGTCATGTCTGGTCGAAATTAACCGTAATAAACAAGAGATGATTGTATGGCAAATGTCCCGGGAAAATTAATAAAAATAAGGAATTTCCTTTTTCATCACAAAACTACGTGTCATGATCCGTGGCCCGGATCATGTTTTGGTATTTTCGGTTAGTTTTGGACTCCACCAGTTCCTGTTTTGTGCACCCTCGAGTTTGTTCTAGTTACCATGGTTACTTATTAATTTCACCTGCCTCTGATTGGTGTTCGGGACGCTCACCTATTCCCTGAGCACTAATCAGAGGCATTATTTAAGCCTGCCTTTGCCGGTCAGTCGGCCTGGCTTCTTTGTTTGCTACATGCAACAAGTTACGTGAGTATTGCTCTATGCTAAGTGGTAGCCTTAGCTTCGAGTGCGATTGGCACGTTGTTCCGTCGGTTTGTTTTCTGTTTTTTGTACCTCTTTGATTTTTCAAGAATAAACCATGCTCCTACCTGCACGTCCTGTCCGGAGTGGTCAGTTTGCATCCCGGGGTAACGAACCTCGCAGCAAGCTGCGACCCCCCGCACGAAACACTACGTCCCTTCTTTGACAAGAACATATTGCTAACCCAAAGCTATCAACTCTGATATAGTCATTCAGTAGTTAGCAGGGTTATTATAAGATTTCCTAATGAGAACCCCTGTAATATTGCGTAAATTATAAATACGAAAAATATTACAAACACAATTTTCAAATTGGCTAATGTCATTTCTTCCTCGATGTTACAAAAAATATTAAAGGCCTACTGAAACCCACTACTACCGACCACGCAGTCTGATAGTTTATATGTCAATGATGAATTCTTAACATTGCAACACATGCCAATACGGCCGGGTTAACTTATAAAGTGCAATTTTAAATTTCCCGCTAAACCTCCTGTTGAAAACGTCTATGTATGATGACGTATGCGCGTGGCGTCAATCGTTGAAACGGAAGTATTCGGACACATTGTATCCAATACAAAAAGCTCGGTTTTCATCGCAAAATTCCACAGTATTCTGGACATCTGTGTTGGTGAATCTTTTGCAATTTGTTTAATGAACAATGAAGACTGCAAAGAACAAAGTTGTAGGTGGGATCGGTGTATCTAGTGGTTAGAGTGTCCGCCCTGAGATCGGTAGGTTGGAGTTCAAATCCCAGCGAGTCATACCAAAGACTATAAAAATGGGACCCATAACCTCCCTGCTTGGCACTCAGCAACAAAGGGTTGGAGTTGGGGGTTAAATCACCAAAATGATTCCCGGGTGCGGCGCCGCTGCTGCCCACTGCTCCCCAAGGGGATGGGACAAATGCAGAGGACAAATTTCACCACATCTAGGGTGTGTGTGACAATCATTGGTACTTTAATCTTTAATCTTAAAATTAGCGGCTGGCTGCAGCAACACAACCAGGAGGACTTTGACTTGTATAGCAGACGCACTATCCGACGCTAGCCGCCGACCGCACGGATGATCGGGTGAAGTCCTTCGTCGCGCCGTCGATCGCTGGAACGCGGTGAGCACGGGTGTTGATGAGCAGATGAGGGCTGGCTGGCGTAGGTGGATAGCTAATGTTTTTAGCATAGATCTGTGAGGTCCCGTTGCTAAGTTAGCTTCAATGGCGTCGTTAGCAACAGCATTGTTAAGCTTCGCCAGGCTGGAAAGCATTAACCGTGTATTTACAGGTCCATGGTTTAATAGTATTGTTGATTTTCTGTCTATCCTTCCAGTCAGGGGTTTATTTCTTTTGTTTCTATCTGCAGTTAAGCCCGATGCTATCACGTTAGCTCCGTAGCTAAAGTGCTTCGCCGATGTATTGTCGTGGAGATAAAAGTCACTGTGAATGTCCATTTCGCGTTCTCGACTCTCATTTTCAAGAGGATATAGTATCCGAGGTGGTTTGAAATACAAATCCGTGATCCACAATAGAAAAAGGAGAGAGTGTGGAATCCATTGAGCCAGTTTTACCTAAGTTACGGTCAGAGCGAAAAAAGATGCGTCCTGCACTGCACTGTAGTCCTTCACTCTCACGTTCCTCATCCACAAATCTTTCATCCTGGCTCAAATTAATGGGGTAATCGTCGCTTTCTCGGTCCGATTCGCTCTCGCTGCTGGTGCAAACAATGGGGAAATGTGAGGAGCCTTTCAACCTGTGACGTCACGCTACTTCCGGTACAGGCAAGGCTTTTTTTTATCAGCGACCAAAAGTTGCGAACTTTATCGTCGATGTTCTCTACTAAATCCTTTCAGCAAAAATATGGCAATATTGCGAAATGATCAAGTATGACACATAGAATGGATCTGCTATCCCCGTTTAAATAAAACAAATTCATTTCAGTAGGCCTTTAAGATGTGTGGACAACTTCTTGCTCTTTTTTTAATGGTTTTTGGTAATAAGTCTCCTATTTGTCTAGATACTTACAAAAGGTTGTGATTTTTGTCAGAGATGTTTTTTCCTTTGTCTTCAGGTCAGTCAATCTTTCTCGCATTGTTGATTTAATTGAATCACGCAACATGCAACTTGCTACGATTCTTTAACGAGCACACCCCCCGAGTGTCGCCAAGGCTTGAGTCGAGGGGACCTGAGCGCAGTCCAGCAGTATTAGAGAGGAATTTTTTTTATAGAGGGCAAAATCCGTGGGAAAACGGAACCTGGAGGACGCCAGGGAAAAAGGACAAAAAAAAACACGATTCCCCAGCAAAAATGAGAAGGTTGATTGATACGTTTGGGGGCTGCTTGAGTGCTGCCGGCACTGTGGAGCTGCAGTTAACTAAGGGTACAAATGATTTCCAACATGAACGGCGACCTTGTAAAGCAGAAACTAGACGGCAAGGCAGGTTTCGTTCATGGTAACAAGCCCACACACTCAACAAAGATGACAAGTGCCTCGCTGAGGAAGCTGACGGTGATGGAGTGGCCAAGTATGTCTCCTTCAGACCTGAACCCTATTGTGCATCTTAAAGTGGTCCAACAGCCACCAGCTTCACTAGTAATGTCAGCATGAGGAGTGTAAGAGGATTCAGGGCCGTAACCAGGATTTGACAAATACCGAGGTCAAAAATTGGTCGTTCAATTGGAGCTTTGAAAGGCCTTCATTGTGGGTATCCCGGCACCATATAAATATTTCCTTGAGCAACACAATCAGCAATCCACTTTTTTAAATAACAATGCTGAAGTTTAGCAAATTAAACAATTTTGACATCATAAGACATGGGTTTGATCCCAAGACCTTGTACTTTACATTTCAAGTACACAAGAGACACCGGACTGCTGGACTCTGGAAAGAGGTTCCGCAGCCTACGTAGCAGAACCTCAAGGTTCTGTTACAGCTTCTTCCCTGAGGCCATAAGACTCTTGAACGCATCATAATAATCCCCTCAATTCCCCCCAAAAACGGATTAACTCGCTGGAATATAAAGACATGCTTTTTATTTCTATTTTTATCTATGTTTCTGTTTGTGTGTCATGATTTCATTTCTATTTAATTTTTTTATTATATATTCTTACTTTCTATTTTTATTTTTATAGTTTGTAGCACTTTAAGATTTTAACAAATGTAAAGTGCGTTACAAATGCAATTCATTATTATTGTTATTATTATTATTATTATTATTATTATATAACATACATCCGTAAACGTGGATGCATATGCAAAAGTGCAATGTATTCATCTGTACAGTAAATCTACGTTTATATTTATAGCTGCACCTTATTGCTCTTTTATCCTGCACTACAACAAGCTAATGCAACAAAATTTATATAGCAAAGCCCTAAGCATAGTGCTTGTTCTTTGTTTAGAGTGGGTTGGAACCTGACTGAACGACACACATCACATCACTCACATCAATTTCTTTCAGGTACAACTTTTGCTGTTATCATTTTGTTTGGGAATTTGCCTTTTTGGAATAATAGGTTACTGATGTACATTAATGGTTCTGAAATCTCCGAAATAACCTCTTATTGTTTCCAGATTACTTTTGTTACAATCAATTGAGGTCTTGGATTTAGATGGTTTTTTTTCAGTAGGGCTGTACGGTATACCGGTATTAGTATAGTACCGCGATACTAATGAATCATATTCGGTACTATACCGCCTCTAAAAAGTATATCGATATGTTTTAGCATCACTAAATCTTCTTTCGTTTAAAAAAAAATTATATTATGTTTATAAACTCAGGAAATATGTCCTTACACATGAGGATTTTGAATATGACCAATGTATGATCCTGTAACTACTTGGTATCGTATTGATACCCACATGTGTGGTATCATCCAAAATTAATGTAAAGTATCAAACAACAGAAGAATAAGTGATTATTACATTTTAACAGAAGTGTAGATAGAACATGTTAAAAGAGAAAGTAAGCAGATATTAACAGTAAATAAACAAGTGGATTAGTAATCCATTTTTACAGCTTGTTCCTCATAATGTTGACAAAATAATAGAATGAGAAATGACACAATATGTTACTGCATACGTCAGCAGACTAAATTAGGAGCCTTTGTTTGTTTACTTACTAATAAAAGACAAGTTGTTGCGTATGTTCACTATTTCCTTTAAGGACAAAATTGCAATAAGAAACATATGTTTAATGTAATATAAATGTTTTTGTTAAAATAAAGCCAATAATGCCAGTTTTGTGGTCCCCTTTTATTTAGAAAAGTATCGAAAAGTACCGAAAAATTTCGGTACCAAAATATCGGTATCGGGACAACAGTAGTTTTCACAATTTTGATTATGTCCTCTCAGTGAGGAACAACGAGTAGGCACAATAATGTCTGTGTGATTTTCTATTTCCAGCGAATAGTAAATCCATATTGCTATACCAGCTGTACACTGACTACCTTAGATTTATTTCTATGGCATTGTCCTTGTAGAAAATATCAAATAATATGCTTGCCGAAATGTGAGGGGTGTATTTCCTGAGAGAGAAATACTGTAAATTCAGATGTTCTACTGTCAACATATACTGTTAACAATGTATGTCTGCTTCTAGTTTGGAGCAGTGTAGAACTGCATAATTGGATGTTATTTTGGAGTCTGACGTACAGTTTTATAGGTCAATTGGATGAGTCAGAGAGAGCACGATAAAGGTTTTATACATAAGCTTCATTTAGGGCAGTGGTTCTCAATCTTTTTTCAGTGATGTACCCCCTGTGAATTTTTTTTTAATTCAAGTACCCCCTAATCAGAGCTAAGCATTTTTGGTTGAAAAAAAAGAGATAAAGAAGTAAAATACAGCACTATGTCATCAGTTTCTGATTTATTAAATTGTATAACAGTGCAAAATATTGCTCATTTGTAGTGGTCTTTCTTGAACTATTTGGAAAAAAAGATATAAAAAATAACTAAAAACTTGTTGAAAAATAAACATGTGATTCAATTATAAATACAGATTTCTACACATAGAAGTAATCATCAACTTAAAGTGCCCTCTTTGGGGATTGTAATAGAGATCCATCTGGATTCATGAACTTAATTCTAAACATTTCTTCACAAAAAAAAAAAAATCTTTAACATCAATATTTATGGAACATGTCCAAAAAAAATCTAGCTGTCAACATTGAATATTGCATTGTTGCATTTCTTTTCATAGTTCTTTTTGACAGACATTTTAGTGAGGGTCAAACCATCATGGCATGGGGGAAACTCTGGGTTTATGGTAATGAATGGAATAGCCTACTTGATTTGATGTTCAGTTTATGAACTTACATTCATATTTTGTTGAAGTATTATTCAATAAATATATTTATAAAGGATTTTTGAATTGTTGCTATTTTTATCAATCAATCAATCAATGTTTATTTATATAGCCCTAAATCACAAGTGTCTCAAAGGGCTGTACAAGCCACAACGACATCCTCGGTACAGAGCCCACATACGGGCAAGGAAAACTCACCCCAGTGGGACGTCAATGTGAATGACTATGAGAAACCTTGGAGAGGACCGCATATGTGGGTAACCCCCCTTTTAGAATATTTAAAAAAAATCTCACGTACCCCTTTGCATACCTTCAAGTACCCCCTGGGTTACGCGTACCCCCATTTGAGAACCACTGATTTAGGGAACAGAAGCTCAGTCTGTAAAGGACTGGGTCACGATTCAACCCCTTAATTAAAAATAAATTGCTTTAGTTTAGATAATAATGAGTCATATATTGGAATATGGGATCTATTATTTAAATTTGTTTTAACTATTAAATGAGCCAAAATATGACTTATTATATCTTTGTGGAAAATACTGGACACAGTGTGTTGTCAAGCTCATGAGATGCGATGCAAGTGTAAGCCACTGTGACACTATTGTTCATTTTTAATTATTTTTTATTTTTTATTAATGTTTTTAATGATAATATCAATGAGGGATTTTTAATCACAGCTATTTTGAAATTGTTACTAATGTTGATACTCTTGTTGATGGTATTCATTTTTGTTTCGCTACTTTTGGATTGTTCCGTGTCATGTTTGTGTGTCCTCAATTGCTCTGTTTATAGCTATTCTGGGTGTTGCTGGGTCGGGTTTGGTTTTGGAGTTGGATTACATTGTTGTGGTGTTTTTGTGTGTTGTTTTGTTGAATTGATTAATAAAATCATGAAAAATTAAAATAAATAAATAAGTAAATAAATAAATTGCAACTACCGTAGTTTTTGGATAGATGCAATCTTTTTCTCGAATACTTTCAGGGTGCAACAAGGATCTGGTCAAACGTAATAAACTGCTTGGCTAATTTTTTACCTGAGGTATTCGTTGGTTTATCCGTCTGTCGGTGAGTAGTTAGCAACATAACTCACAAAAGGATGGGCGGATTTTGAATAAACTTTCAGGAATTTAATTGCCTCTATTTCTTTGTGGTGTAGAACCCTTTGTTTTTCAACTGTGCTTGTTTTTAAAGGGCTTTATAAATAAAGTTGGTATGGTATGGTATGGGAATTGTCAAAAAATGGATAAAAAACAAATGATTAGGTTTTTGGAGTGATCTAAATTGTTTCTCCTTTCTGCCTATAGAGGCTTTGCAGCTGACGTCATCAGCCACGTGACATTAGCTTGGCGGCCATCTTGCCGGTCACCAGTTCAGTGCCCGTCAACGACTCACACACGCTTTCTTGTTAGATCTGCTGCTATTTGAGCTTGGAACCGAAAGAGGCGATTTAAAAGAGGCGATTTCAGCCACTTCAGTCATTAAAGCTGAGTTTAGATATACTTTTCGAAACGAGTGACGTAAGCGCGCATCGCGTCAGGGGGTGCATTCTACTGCAGGGGTGCGTTTTCAGGAACAACACCTGAAACGTGCTGTGCTGTTGGATGTAGCAATAGACGAGGCGATAAACCAAATCTTAGCTTCTATAGCAGACCTGGGCATTCTGCGGCCCGCGGGCCGCATCCGGCCCTTTGTGCGTCCCTGTCCGGCCCGCGTGAGGCCAATTATAAATTACAAAATAAATTTAAAAAAGTATCTATGTCGAGTGTGCAATACAACGGTGCTGCTTTTGTTTTGAAAATCGTTATTTCTATTACTTCCGTGTGGACGTATGCGTGATTGTGAGTGAATGTGAACAACTGCAATTACAAAATAAAGTTGAAAAAACATCTATGTCCTGCGCGCAATACAACTGTGCTGCTTTTATTTTGAAAAG
Organism: Entelurus aequoreus; assembly: GCF_033978785.1. NCBI lineage: Eukaryota > Metazoa > Chordata > Actinopteri > Syngnathiformes > Syngnathidae > Entelurus > Entelurus aequoreus. Next base: position 24,958,016 of record NC_084746.1, read on the forward strand.
TATTATTTATGGGCGTGTGTCCGTGTGTAACCTGCGAGTGAAGGTGCACATGCAGCGACAAGTGATGCACGGTTTACACCCGAGACGCCAAAAAGAGAAAAGTTGATGAGGAATGCCGTGTTTTCAACAACACATGGACTGTCAAGCAACGTTCCCTCTAAGGTGCGTGCCTGCGCAATTGCGCACTGCTCAAGCGTCCGCTGCGCGCAGCAAGTATATATGCCGCGCACCAAATCAAATCCCATCTGAATTATAAACAAAATAAACATATTTATTCTATGTAATTTTGCAATGCAACTTTGAGTGACAGTGACAACAAGCGGCCCTAACGGTGTTCGTCAACACCGTTCAATTGAACACCGTTCAATTATTGTAACGTCTATCGAGATGCTTCGAGGACAGGAATTATATCGATCACTTTATTGAACAAAACTGTTTATATTCGGACATAACCACACCAAAAACATGAGTAAAACAATTCTATCTCGAAAAACTAGTCATTTTCTGCCGTACAAACCAGGCCAAAACCAACTTGTCATCTGTCACCAACACGCATAGCACTAAACCACTGGTGCGTTTATGGCCACACAAAAAGTCGGACAACTCAAACACCACACAAAGTTACACTATGACTCCTCAGTCATACGTGTGCTTATTTTACTGTCATTTATTATTCATGTTAATTTATATATATTAGTCATGGAATGCTGTTACACACACTATGTTGAAGTATTACTATTATTATTATTATTATTATTATTTATCTTACGGTATACATCAAAAATAATATTGAGCAAAATTTAATTGAAATATTGTCGATGTGGCCCTCCAGCAGTGCTCGGGTAGCTCATGTGGCCCCCGGTAAAAATTAATTGCCCACCCCTGTTCTATAGATTCCCGGCAAACATCAAAAACGCGATAAATGGATTGCGGCGATTTGTCGTGAACGATGGAAACCTACGATTTACACAAGGATATGCAATGAACACTTCATATCAGGTATGTAAACAAACTATTTACCCCTGATTTGTTTCACAAAATGTGAAATAATACAATATGGGATGATACAAATATGATTGTTGAAAATGCTGGGTGCATTTTTAGAAAGGCAGCAAGAGCAGCAAGGCAGCTTAACAATGTGAGTTTTCATTAGAATCACTTCAGTAGTTTTTTCACAATCACACTGTTACTGCCACGCGGATTTCTAAACAGACAGTAGGCTCTTCTGTGTGTGCTTTTTCCTTACCTTGGTCATGAGAAGAAATCGATTCTTGTTTGGAATCTGCCATATCAGCCCATCATGCACAAAACCTGTTGTAAAATACTTGTTGGCATCCAGACTCTTGTATGCCTTAAGGTCCTTTCCAGTGTACGGAGATGGTGAATCGACGAGGTAATTATAAATGTCTGGATATGAGAGATCATGCAGGTCGGCTGTTGCAAAATACTCAGGTGATTTTAGCATGCTTCTCGGTAAAAGGTACGGATCCGTTGTGCCAACAAGGTTCAACTTCTCTCGGTAACGTTTCTTGGACTCTTCATCCAAATGCACAACTTCATTGGATAGCAAATCAGCCATAATTCGGATGAAATCGGTGAAAATGTAGCGCAGAAATCAAACTGAATCTGTACGAACACGTAGGAACGAGCTGACCGGTTGACCGGCAAGATGGCGGCGTAACGCAAAGTCACGTGATAAAACCACGTGACTGCAAAGCCTCTATACCGGGAGCCTTTCGGCCATGGAAACCAGCTGCTGGGTCTCTGCCATACCAAAGCCCGTCCGTCCCGGCCGTTCAGCACTAGCTCCGCAGCCCTGTCTCCTCATCCGCATCTCCTCCAGTCTCTCCAAACTGACTCTAGTGTGGCAGAGACCCAGCAGCTGGTCTCCATGGCCAAAAGGCTCATGGGAGGCAGATCCAGAAGTTCACAAAAAAGTACAGCAGAAGTCATGAAAGTGCTACACCTTGTCGCACAGTCCCAAAGGGTCCCGAACCAAAAAGGCAAAAAAACACATGAAATTAAGAGGGAAGTATCAGGAACACAAAACGACTTGTCCAGGGTGTACTCCGCCTTCCGCCCGATTGTAGCTGAGATAGGCTCCAGCGCCCCCCGCAACCCCGAAGGGAATAAGCGGTAGAAATGGATGGATGGATGGAAAATGATGATACAAGAGCAGAGAGCTCCTGCCGCCAGCAGAATTCAAATACAATCAGAAATGTCCTTCTCTAGATACTTTTCATTTTTAGTCTGTTACATGACTCTTTCCACTTGCATCTACTCACATGTGGAGTCCTTGTTGGATCTCAACTGGATTACATGCGGTCAAAGTGGAACTAATCCATTTAGTTTCTCCTGAAGTGGGCCACACTCGGTCTTGTGTCAATGTCCCCTCAGCTCGGGGCTGGTGATTTCTGCCGCAATCAATCTCTGGGCCATTTCTGCGAGAGAGAGACAGAAAGCAACTCAAATACAGAATATATAGTCACTTGAGAAAATTGGAAGCTGTAGCAGCAAAGGGCAGACAACAATAACGGTGAGATGAAAGTGATGTTCCACATCTAAGGGCTCGACAATCAGCAGGGTTTCAGATATCACAGTCACGGCGTTGATATGATTGACAATTTGTCACAACGTCCATTGCTTGACATGAGTTGTGATTATGGCAGAATGGAGACACGCACGCTGATTGCATGCGGTCAGAGGTGTTGCCCGCCTCGGGTGATCTCATTTGGAAGGGCTATAATAAAATGGAGTGTGTGCTACCATCTAATTAAAGATGCTTTCTCTCAGGCGATCACGCCGGTAATGAATTGGTAATTGCTTAACACAATAGATCCCTGAGAGCTTTCGCTATCAGCTTTTTAAAAAACAATTAAACAACATGTTATTAAAAAGGGTGGTGATGGGTTGCAAAGCTAAGGTGGTTCAGTGCGTGTGCAATGTTTACCATGCATTCCTTTATTTGTAGCGGCCCGCAACAAATCCATTTGAACCGCTCAAAATAGATTTGGTGCTTACTCGTAAATACATTATAACGCACTTAGGGGCTCATTTATCAAACTGCAAAATGTAAAAAAAACAAAAAACATACTTGTACGCAGTAAGTGCACAGAAGAGTTTCTTCCTGGTGTCCTCCCACTATCATCCATAAATGATCTTGCTGATTATTCCATGAATGTGGGGATGAGTTTAAGGATCACGTGTTGGACTGTCAATGAAGGAAGACAGTGAATCTAAAGAAGAAGGCTGTATTTTCAGATTGGTGTTTATTACGCCGAGCAACTAGATTATTTTTGGTGGGCTGTAAGTAACGTCATATCTAATAAAGGTCATTTGGAATTGAATGTGCATATTTGACCAAAGCTCCAGTGCCACTGATAATTTTTGCTGTGATAAAGAAAAACGGGCAGCACGATAAAACGGTTAGTGCGTGTGATCCTGCGCTCGGGATCTTTCTGTGTGGAGTTTGCATGTTCTCCCCGTGACTGCGTGGGTTCCCTCCTGGTACTCCGGCTTCCTCCCACCTCCAAAGACATGCACCTGGGGATAGGTTGATTGGCACCACTAAATTGGCCCTAGTGTGTGAATGTGAGTGTGTATGTTGTCTGTCTATCTGTGTTGGCCCTGCGATGAGGTGGCGACTTGTCCAGGGTGTACCCCGCCTTCCGCCCGAATGCAGCTGAGATAGGCTCCAGCCCCCCCGCGACCCCGAATGGGACAAGCGGTAGAAAATTAATTGATGGATGGATAAATAAAAATGTGTTCATGTTTCAGTCTTCTGTTTGCCATGTCTTTGTCTAAACAATGTATTTATTATATATATTTATTAATTTTGTTAAGTAACTCAAAACAGACATTTTGTTTTATGACACAAGTAGGTACCAACTGGCACTAAATTACTTCCACATATTTTTGGCACAATAAATGTGTTTTAAGCATAGTTGTTTAACTTGTTAAAATATTTGTGTAGTAATAATAATAATACAGATTACATAGTGGCTATGTACACTGTTCGTGTTAACACACTTTTTTTTGTCTTTTTACGCATTGCAATCCGAAAGGACGCGCATTTCTGGAAGTCCGCGCGTCCCCGGGGATGCAGATTTTAATTTTTTAATTTTTTTTTATCGATTGAAAAAAATAAAATAATAATTGTTTCGTTTTGTTTATATTTGTCGGGTCAAATTTCCGTCCCCGTTTATTGCGTTTTTTTTGGTCGTCTTCAAAGTAATGAACTTCCCCGTACAATTTCTTAAATTTTGATTTGCTGAAAGTTTTATCAATCACAAATACTGCCTCAGTTTGCACTCGGACAACTTCAACGCGAAGTTGGGGCTATCAAAAGAAAGACTTCATGGTAAACACTAAGGTGAGTGCAAAGTCAACCTTTTAACTTCACCCTGTGCCATGTCTCCAGTAAATGACTTGTTTTAGTCTTTGTGAGTCCATGGAAACTTCACTTTTATTTTTCCTGTCTCCATCCTCCATCGTTCGAGGATGGAGACAGGCTAGCTGTTAGCTTCAAGCTAACCAGCACCCGACCAGACCCCTCCACCCCAAAAACATACTTTGCAGGTCAACAAACGGGGTAAATATGTGCCTTTTAAAGTGTTAATGTCCGAGGAGTGTTCAAAAGGAGTCCCTTGGAAAAGTGGCTGACACGTTAGCAAGTGTTGCTCGCATCGCTGACAGTGACATCATCACCATCATTGTTTACTACACTTGCCAACCCTCCCGTTTTTAGCGGGAGAATCCCGATATTCAGCGCCTCTCTTGACAACCTCCCGGCAGAGATTTTCTCCCGACAAACTCCCGGTATTCAGCCGGAGCTGGAGGCCACGCCCCCTCCAGCTCAATGCGGATCTGAGACTGAGTGGGGACAGCCTGTTCTCACGTCCGCTTTCCCACAAAATAAACAGCTTGCCTGCCCAAAGACGTCATAACATCTAGGGCTTTTATAGAGTGCACAACTGCGCACACAACAAGGAGACGAAGCAGAAGAACGAGGAAATTACAGACATGGCGGCCGAAATGATATACTCATCATGAACGGAGAAGTTAAACACGACAATACTGCCATCTAATGGATAGCCACTGGAACACTGAAATTCAAGTATTTTTATTTTTTTTCTATGTAAATAAAATAAAAAATAAAAAATATATATATAGCTAGAATTCACTGAAAGTCAAGTATTTCATACATACATATATATATATATATATATGAAATACTCGAGTTGGTGAATTCTAACTGTAAATAACCACGCCCCCAACCACGCCCCCCGCCCCCAAACAACCCCCCCCCCCCCACACCCCCGACCAAGCCCCCCCCCCCCCCCCACCTCCCGATATTGGAGGTCTCAAGGTTGGCAAGTATGTTGTTTACTGAAGCAGAGATGCTGACTGTGCGTTATGATAAACATGCATGCGTCGCCAGGCTCTGCTTTTTATCGATAGACTTATCAGATTTAATCTTTTATTATCTATAGCAGGGGTGTCAAAAGTGTGGCCCAGAGCCCATTTGCGGCCCGCAGCTTATATTTTAAAGGCCCCCGGCACATTCTAAAAATGACAAAAGTGGAGTGAAAAAAGTAGTTTAGAAAAAGTTGCAATGTTGACTAATAAAACAAAGCTGTTTTTGTCTTTAAAAGTGTCATTGCGCAAAACATAATATTGAATCAAAATCAATGTTTTTATTAATTATTGACCTATCCAAGATTACTTCACATCAAATATTCCACTTATTTTTTGTGGAAGATTATGCATATTTTGTGTGTTTGCCATAAAAAAAACATGGTTTTCTTTGACGAAAAGGGAAGGAAACAAACAAAGAAAAAAATAACAACTTAGAATTGACAGATAGATCTGAAGTTGATGTAGACTCTAGAGATTTAAACGTTAAATAAATAACGTATGTATGGCGTGGCCAAAGATTATCATAATTTCATGACCGAAGCAAAAAACTTTTTACATTTTTATACTGAAATAAATACACCAACAACTTATTAAATACAAATATATAAAAAACTACCGGCAGCGGTAAAGTTTACATCCATGAAGGAAAGAAGAAAATGAATGAATGTTTATAACTGAATAAATTTACATATGCCTAAAAATTTGTTTTCTTTTGTATTATTTTTTTTAATGAATTAACGTTTATGACAACCTTTTTCCAAAACACAATATAGAATGTGGGATATAACAGGATAATGCATACATTTATCATTTCTTTTCAAAACCGTTACAAAAAACTGGAACCCCAAAAATTTACTGTAGGACCCCATTTTTATGACTTAAAAATTCCGAGCGCCAACACTGATGGGAGTATTGGTACGTGCAAAACAGCAGCAGACGGCTGTGGCCTGCGGGCCGGTTCTAATACTAATCAAATGGATCATTCATTCACGGGCCGGCAGGGGCGCCGCTAGGGATTTTGGGCCCCATGAAAATAATATTTACAGGGCCCCCTGTATTATATTTTCATCATCATTAGGGGCCTTTCTGGCATACTTGCCAACCTTGAGACCTCCGATATCGGGAGGTGGGGGATGGGGGCGGGGCGTGGTCGGGGGTGGGACGGGGAGCGTGGTTGGGGGCGTGGTTAAGAGGGGAATATATTTAAGCTAGAATTCACCAACTCAAGTATTTCATATATATACATATATATATATGTATATATATATATATATATATATATATATATATATATATATATATATATATGTATGAAATACTTGACTTTCAGTGAATTGTATATATATATATATATATATATATATATATATATATATATATATATATATATATATATATATATATATATATATATATATATATATATATATATATATATATATATATATATTATTTCATTATACATATAAATAAAATAAATACTTGAATTTCTGTGTTCTGGAGGCTATCCAGTAGATGGCAGTATTGTCCTGTTTAAGAGTGTCACAACATTGCTGTTTACGGCAGACAAACTGCTTTACGGTAGACTAAACGTGACTGCTGTTGTTGTGTGTTGTCACCGCGCTGGGAGGACGTTAATGAAACTGCCTCACAATAAACCCACATAAGAAACAAAGAACTCGCCCTCGATCATTCTACAGTTATGACGTCATTGGGCAGGCAAGCTGTTTATATTGTGGGAAAGCGGACGTGAGAACAGGCTGTCCCCACTCAGGTCCGCATCGAGCTGGAGGGGGCGTGGCCTCCAGCTCCGGCTGAATACCGGGAGTTTGTCGGGAGAAAATTTCTGCCGGGAGGTTATCTGGAGAGGCGCTGAATACCGGGAGTCTCCCGGTAAAAACGGGAGGGTTGGCAAGTATGCTTTCTGGGCCCCCCTCCATCATGGGCCCCTAGAATCCGTCTCCTTTACCCCCCCTTTTCGGCGCCCCTGCGGGCCGGATCTGGCCCACGGGACTTGACTTTGACACAAAGGCTCAATAGCAACGAGGACCTCATGGTGTAAACTCAGACTTCACACTTCTTAAAAGAGATGTTGGAAGAAGTGTCCATCAACAATACTTCCACATACATTTAGTGAATGAAGAAAAAATTAAAAGAACGTGTCTCATGTATTTTTCCAATTTTCCCCCATGCCATTTACATAACATTTGTAGGTGTCAAGTTATTATTCTATTCTCAGATAAATTATTTAAATGTTTTTTGGGGGTTTTTTCAGATAGAATTTTCTTGTCTTGACATGTCAAATAAATAATTAGTATATGTGTAATGCTGCATACAGATTTTTCTTTTGGGGTTGGGGGAGAAGAGTTTGAGTGGAGAAGAGTTCACTTTTACCCGGGGCGTCTGTTGATGCCACTTTTCGTGTGCTGAAACCTTTAAAAATAAACAAAATCAACCTCTGCTCTGCCAGAGAAAGCAGGATGACTTTTGCAGACTCTTACATGAAAGCATGTATCGCTCTTCTGCTGTGGGGCCCCCTCCCATCTAAAAGCACCGACAGGGGGCGCTGTCCTGAAGCAACATAAGAAATTTCCCTTGCCTTTCCGAGCATATTCGTTTTGCTTTTCAAGTTTTTGCACACTTTTTGCAAATGTGTCACAGCCAATTTCGAACAATTAAGTCAACCACACACAAGGACACATATCACTGTTTTAACATTAAAGCTATAAAAACATAATTGGAGGACACATGTTACTGTTAGAACATTAAAGCTATGAAAAACAATCACAAATCTTTTAAAAACACATTAAAAACTCAGTGCTGTGCTTTTAGATAACATCGGAGCAAATGTTTTATTCATCAGTACATGACAACATTCAACAACACATCTCGTGCAGTCAATGTCACCTTGCAGACTTACTTTTTACCTGATGGATAATTCATATTCTTCCTTTCTTTTTAGCAACAGGATTGCCCTCACTGTTCTCACGGCAACATGCATGTCTTTTTACGACTGCTGCCCTTGTCAAATGCTGCAGACAGAATTCCGGAATTGGCCATTCAAACGGAATCTACTGTTAAAAGCGGAATAACGTGGACATTGACATTAATGAGACTAAAATGCTGTCACTGTGAGAATAAATAATGTTTGTTTGGGGATATTGTGTGTCCAGGACCGATCGTTCATCCCCAAAACATTCACTTGCCCCCTCCTAAATTCATATTTTTTTCGAAACAAACAAACATCGTCATTGGTAAGGTACTTATAACTTGACAGCTTTTAATGTTCGCTAATATTCTACAAAACCCAAAACCAGGGAAGTTGGCACGTTGTGTAATTCATGAAATAAAAACAGAATACAAAGATTTGTAAATCCTTTTCAACTTATATTCAATTGAATAGACTGCAAGACAAGATATTTAATGTTTGAACTGAGAAACTTTTTTTTTTTTTGCAAATAATCATTAACTTAGAATTTAATGGCAGCAACACATTGCAAAAAAGTATTAACAACACTCAGTAAATGTTTGGGAACTGAGGAGACCAATTTTTGAAGCTTTTCAGGTGGAATTCTTTCCCATTCTTGCTTGATATACAGCTTAAGTTGTTCAACAGTCCGGGGGTCTCCGTTGTGGTATTTTAGGCTTCATAATGCGCCACACATTTTCAATGGGAGACAGATCTGGACTACAGGCAGGCCAGTCTAGTACCCGCACTCGTTTACTACGAAGCCACGCTGTCATGTCTGTGATTATGTTTTGTTTTAGTCATGTTCGGATTTGGTTTTGGACTTTTTGTGCACTTTATTTGTCACCATAGCAACCATTAGTTTCACCTGGTTCACATTGTCATGTCACGCACCTGTTTTCACTGATCACGTCACTATTCAAATCTGTCTGTTTCTGTTGTTCGTCCTGGCGTCCTCACACTATTTCAGCACTCTGCTTCATGTCATGTCACAGTTCTTTGCCAAGTAAGTTTTGTTCATTTATGCCACAGTTAGTGTTTTTGTTTAATTATTCATAGTGTCTGCATTTGTGCAAGTTTTGTGTTTATTACCAAGTTTTGTATTTCCGCCTTTGTGCGCGCCTTTTGTTTCCTAGTCAAGTTTTTTACCTCCACTGTGAGCGCCTTTTGTTTATTCCTTTTTTTTATTTGTTAAAATTAAATCATGTATTTAAATTCACGTCTTGCACGCGCCAATTTTCCTTTGCCTTCCGGAGGAACAAAACCCAAGAACCCAGTCTTGACAGTAGGACGCCAGCAGAAGAGTTTCTCCGCAAGAAAATTGGACGTTATTGACGAGGCTTCTTGGGAGGTGCTGTGCGCGATGGAGACGCTTTTCCCCCAGGGAGCGCAGGGGGATGATGTGGGGGAATGGAGGCAAGCTGGTGCCGATCGGCGCGTCGTTCCCGTCCCGGAAGCGTCGCCAAGGACGAGGGAAGACTTCCGCGAGCCGGCAGGGCACGCCGCTTCCACAAGCCCCTCCCCCTCCGGGCGGAAGCAAGCAGCAGCCATCCCGGCTTCGCCCTGATGACGTCACAGACCAGGATTTTTTTTTCAATACTTTTTCTTTTGATCACTCACCTCCAGCAAAAGACTGTAAAAACATGATAATACATTATCAGGACATGTTTTTACAAATTAGATCCTGTCAGTCACAGTCACTCAGTTTTCATGCCCCGCCCCCCAGAACTCAAGCCACGCCCAAGTCACACAATTATTTTTTTTCACCCACTCAATCCCAGGAAGAAATACTTTTTGGACAGGTTGGAGGGGAAGATTCTGCCCCCCTCCTGACCTCCCTCCACCCACCCCAAAAGACGGTTCCAGACCGCAGGGAGCGCATCTGGGATCCGCTCCTTGAGGGGGGGGGGGGGGCTAGGGCTGGGGACTGTTCAGGTGGGGTCGCTTTTCGTCACGCCAAGCCACAGCCCCCAGCACGACCACCACCACCACCAGTATTTCGTCACGCCAAGCCACAGCCTCCAGCACGACCACCACCACCAGTCTTTCGTCACGCCAAGCCACAGCCTCCAGCACGACCACCACCACCAGTCTTTCGGCCTGCTAAACCGCAACCTCCGGTTCAGTCACCACCACCGGTCTTTCGGCCTGCCAAGCCACAGCCTCCAGCTAGGCCACCTCCACCTGCTCCACACCCAGCTCCACGCCAAGCTCCACCACGCCAAGCGCCACCAGTACCTGCTCCACGCCAGGCACCTGTCGCAGCTCCACGCCAAGTTCCGCTACCTGCTCCCCGCCGCCAAGTGCCGCCAGTCGCAGCTCCACGACGCCAAGTGCCGCCAGTCGCAGCTCCACGACGCCAAGTGCCGCCAGTCACAGCTCCACGACGCCAAGTGCCGCCAGTCGCAGCTCCACGACGCCAAGACCCCTCAAGCCAGGACCAAGTCCAAGACCCCTCAAGCCAAGACCAAGTCCAAGACCCCTCAAGCCAAGACTAAGTCGAAGACCCCTCAAGCCAAGACGAAGTCCAAGACCCCTCAAGCCAAGACCAAGTCCAAGACCCCTCAAGCCAAGTCCAAGTCCAAGACCCCTCACGCCAAGTCCAAGACACACCATGCCAAGACCAAGACACACCACCCAAAGACCAAGACTGCCAAGACCAACACCAAGACTGCCAAGACCAACACCAAGACTGCCAAGACCAACACCAAGACTGCCAAGACCAAGACTGCCAAGACCAACACCAAGACCCACGCTGCCAGGACACGCCACGCCAAGCTTTGCTGCCGACGCACCACGCCAAGCTTCATCATCTGCGACTGTCACGTCGACGAAGCGCCTGCCTTCTCGTCGGCCATGGATGTGGCCAGTCCATGGGCGTCCGCCACGCCAGGTACGCCGACCTCCTCGTCGGCCACGGATGTGGCCACTACCTGGTCGGCCGCCACGCCAAGTGCGCCCACCTCCCCGTTGGCCATGGATATGGCCATTAAGGGTCGCCCACCTCGTCAGGTACAGCGGCGGTCTACGCGTCGCCGCCACCTGATCCTGCCCCGGTGGATTCGGGGACACCTGGTCTGGCGACCCACCGCCATGTCCCCCTCCCGCCCTCCCATGACTCTCGATCCTGCCTTGTTTTGTTTGTTTTGGACATCTGGGATCTGTCCGTAAGGGGGGGGGGCTCTGTCATGTCTGTGATTATGTTTTGTTTTAGTCATGTTCGGATTTGGTTTTGGACTTTTTGTGCACTTTATTTGTCACCATAGCAACCATTAGTTTCACCTGGTTCACATTGTCATGTCACGCACCTGTTCACCTGTCTTGTCACGCACCTATTTTCACTGATCACGTCACTATTCAAATCTGTCTGTTTCTGTTGTTCGTCCTGGCGTCCTCACACTATTTCAGCACTCTGCTTCATGTCATGTCACAGTTCTTTGCCAAGTAAGTTTTGTTCATTTATGCCACAGTTAGTGTTTTTGTTTAATTATTCATAGTGTCTGCATTTGTGCAAGTTTTGTGTTTATTACCAAGTTTTGTATTTCCGCCTTTGTGCGCGCCTTTTGTTTTCCTAGTCAAGTTTTTTACCTCCACTGTGAGCGCCTTTTGTTTATTCCTTTTTTTTATTTGTTAAAATTAAATCATGTATTTAAATTCACGTCTTGCACGCGCCAATTTTCCTTTGCCTTCCGGAGGAACAAAACCCAAGAACCCAGTCTTGACACACGCTATTGTAACACATGGCTTGGCATTGTCTTGCTCAAATAAGCAGGGGCGTCCATGAAAAAGATGTTGCTTGGATGGCAACATATGTTGCTCCAAAACCTGTATGTACCTTTCAGCATTAATGGTGCCTTCACAGATGTGTAAGTTACCCATGCCTTGGGCACTAATACACCCCCATACCATCACAGATGCTGGCTTTTGAACTTTGCGCATATAACAATCCGGATTCTTTTTTTCCTCTTTGGTCCGGAGGACACGACGTCCACAGTTTCCAAAAACAATTTGAAATGTGGACTCATCAGACCACATACCACTTTTCCACTTTGCATCAGTCCATCTTATACAAGCTCGGGCCCAGATAAGCCGGCTGTGTTTCTGGGTGTTGTTGATAAATGGCTTTGGCTTTGCATAGTAGAGTTTTAACTTGCACTTACAGATGTAGCGACAAACTGTAGTTACTGACAGTGGTTTTCGGAAGTGTTCCTGAGCCCATGTGGTGATATCCTTTACACACTGATGTCGCTTTTTTGATGCAGTACCGCCTTAGAGATCGAAGGTCACTGGCATTAAATTTTGGTTTTCGGTCTTGCAGTGATTCCTTCAGATTCTCTGAACCTTTTGATGATATTACGGACTGTAGATGGTGAAAACCCTAAATTCCTTGCAATAGCTGGTTGAGAAATGTTGCTCTTAAACTGTTCGACAATTTGCTCAGGCATTTGTTCACAAAGTGAACAAACGCCCCATCCTTGTTTGTGAATGACAGAGCATTTCATTGAAGCTGCTTTTATACCCAATCATGGCACCCACCTGTTCCCAATTAGCCTGTTTACCTGTGGGATGTTCCAAATAAGTGTTTTATGAGCATTCCTCAACTTTCTCAGTCTTTTTTGCCACTTGTGCCAGCTTTTTTGAAACATGTTGCAGGCACCAAATTCCAAATGAGCTAATATAACTACGTTTTCCATTTCAAATGTTGAGTATCTTGTCTTTGCAGTCTGTTCAATTGAATATAAGGTTGAAAAGGATTTGCAAATCATTGTATTTTGTTTCAGAATGAGAATCAGAATAGTTTTTATTGCCATTGTTTGAGAATGGGTTCACAAACTAGGAATTTTTGTTGGTGCAATTGTGCAACATAAAACCCAGAATAGTTTTTATTTACGATTTACACAACGTGCCAACGTCCCTGGTTTTGGGGTTTGTAATACAAATACTAAACATGTGAAGTGTCTGGCGAAATGAGTGCTGACATGGATTCTTTTTTTTTTTTTCCTAACATAGCCTCTTGTCTACTCAAAAACACAGCAGGCGTCAAGTGCCCTTAAGAACAGCAGCACTATCGATATGAATGACGTCAGGTCCGGCTCATTGACTATGCAAAGTGGTGGAGCAGTGTCTGTACTCAATGGGCTCTATAGGCACCATTTAGCCTTTCTCGAAGAAAAATGCCCTATGCTTTTCGACTGTACAAACCTTTCAAATCGCGAAAACAATAAATATTTCTTCACAGTTGCTCGAGAGGTAAGCAAGAAGAGCGGACGAGTGCACAAAAGTGGCACGCACTCCAGTGCAAGCGAGCAAAGTCGAAGCACGAGTTTGCAGTGACCACTTCGTTAAAGGTTTGTTTCATATATTTTTTATGTATTGCATTTGTTTAGTATTTCCCATTGAAGTACTATCTTGTTATTATTTGTATTATGATTTTTAACAAACAAAAACCAGAAATTTAGAGTCAATGGTACTTTGTCAAGAAAGGTACTTCTACGTTTCCCCTCTTTTTTATTTTGCACGCAAATTTGTCAGAGTACATATGACAACAGGACAAAAATCATATATGGTGATGCTTCAATAATTGTTAATTTGTTAAATAGATATGCAGTAACGGGTGTTGAGTTGTCGGGTGCCAGTTTGTTTACATGCAAGATGATAGTATATATCTGATAGTATATATCTGTATCATGAATCAATTTAAGTGGACCCCGACTTAAACAAGTTGAAAAACTTATTCGGGAGTTACCATTTAGTGGTCAATTGTACGGAATATGTACTTCACTGTGCAACCTACTAATAAAAGTCTCAATCAATCAATCAAAAGTTTTCTACCACTTGTCCTTAATAAGTTTGACAAAATAATAAAATGATAAATGACACAATATGTTACTGCATACGTCAGCAGCTAAATTAGGAGCCTTTATTTGTTCACTTACTAATAAAAGACAAGTTGTCTAGTATGTTCACTATTTTATTTAAGGACAAACTTAAATAAATAATGTATCCAAAGATTTTTTGGTCAAAATAAAGCCAATATTGCAATTTTTTGTGGTCCCATTTTATTTAGAAAAGTATCGAAAAGTACCGAAAAGTGGGGGTGTTGAATTGAAGATGTGGGGGTGACCAATTGATGGCACACAACTACCCTTTGAATGTCTTGAAATAGAGCTAATCTAATGACAAAAACAAAGAATGTTAATACTAATGATGAACAAAAACACAATGATTTGTCTTGTATATATGGATAACATTTATTTAGCCCTTTTATAAAATTATTTCGATGACATCACGGTCACGCAACCCCCCATTTTTTTAAGACACTATTACCGCAAGTAGATTGCCAAGCTGTGGGAAACAATGTGTTTTACACAACATAATGAATAATCGTCAGGCGTGTAGTGAAGCAGGCAAAGGGAAAGATACAGGGACAAAATGGAGTTTCAATTTCAGCCATACTTGCCAACCTTGAGACCTCCGATACCGGGAGGTGGGGGGTGGGTGGGGGTGGGCGTGGTTGGGCCGGGGTCGTGGTTGGGGCGTGGTTAAGAGGGGAATATATTTAAGATAGAATTCACCAACTCAAGTATTTCATATATATATATATATATATATATATATATATATATATATATATATATATATATATGAAATACTTGAATTTCATTGTTCTGGAGGCTATCCAGTAGATGGCAGTACTGTCCTGTTTAAGAGTGTCACAACATTGCTGTTTACGGCAGACAAACTGCTTTACGGTAGACTAAACATGACTGCTGTTGTTGTGTGTTGTTACCGCGCTGGGAGGACGTTAATGAAACTGCCTAACAATAAACCCACATAAGAAACCAAGAACTCGCCCTCGATCATTCTACAGTTATAACGTGATTGGGCAGGCACGCTGTTTATATTGTGGGAAAACGGACGTGAAAACAGACTGTCGCCGCTGTCCCCACTCAGGTCCGTATTGAGCTGGAAGGGGCGCGGCCTCCAGCTCCGGCTGAATTCCGGGAGTTTATCGGGAGAAAATTTCTGCCGGGAGTTTATCGGGAGAGGTAAAACCGGGAGGGTTGGCAAGTATGATTTCAGCAGGCTGACTCCAGAGCTGTACGGCAATGACTCAGAACCATGACAGACTACAAAGGCAGCTCCCCCCCCCATGGTGAATACTGATGTCTCCCTGGCAAATGAGCGAAATACCTTTTATGTACAGTTTGAGGCTGCAAATTCAAAGAGCAGCCTTCATGGCGCCGCAAAAGAGGGTATGGCCACTGGCAATGGAGACTCAGCATTCAGAATAACAGAACATGATGTGAGGATAACCTTTAAGAGGGTGAATACCAGGAAAGCCACAGGGCCAGAGGGCATCCCCGGTTGCGTCCTAAAAGTCTGTGCTGACCAACTGGCACTGGTATTCACAGACATATTCAATCTGTCCCTTGAACAGTCTGTCATCCCCACCTGTCTGAAAAAATCCACTATTGTCCCTGTTCCAAAGAAATCTGCCCCTGCCTGCCTCAACGACTACCGTCCCGTAGCCCTCACCCCAAAAGTCATGAAGTGCTTTGAGAAGCTAATCAAAGACCACATATGCCCCCCCCCCCCCCACTATAGACCCACTGCAATTTGCATACCGCCCAAACAGGTAAACCGACGATGCATTCGCACACGTATTTCATACCGCCACGACACACCTGGACAAAAGGCAGGGGAACTATGTGAGAATGCTGTTCATAGACTACAGTTCAGCATTCAACACCATAGTCCCATCAA
The DNA here is from genome assembly GCF_033978785.1 of Entelurus aequoreus. NCBI lineage: Eukaryota > Metazoa > Chordata > Actinopteri > Syngnathiformes > Syngnathidae > Entelurus > Entelurus aequoreus. Next base: position 24,974,169 of record NC_084746.1, read on the forward strand.
AACTTGTCATCAAGCTCAAGGATCTGGGCTTGAACTCAACCCTCTGTCAGTGGGTCCTGGATTTCCTGACAGGCAGACCACAAGTGGTGAGAGCAGGGAACTGCACTTCATCACCCATCATCCTCAACACCGTTCTGAGCCCCCTCCTCTATTCACTCTACACACATGACTGTGTGGCTAAAAACACCACCAACTCCATTGTGAAATTTGCTGACGACACAGCTGTGGTGGGCCTGATCTCCGGTAACGATGAGACAGCCTACTTGAGTGAAGTGAAGAACCTGGCACTTTGGTGTCAGGAGAACCACCTCGCCCTGAACGTCAGCAAGACCAAGGAGATCATAGTGGATTTTAGGAGACGGGGGGTAAGGAACTACAGTCCACTCAGTATAGACGGGACGCCGGTCGAGAGAGTGACCAACTTCAAATACCTCGGAGTGACAATATCAGAAGACCTGTCCTGGACCACACACATAAACAACGTGGTGAAAAAGGCACGACAGCGTCTCTACTTCCTCAGGAGACTCAGGAAGTTCAAGCTAAACCGCAAGATCCTCAGAAACTCCTACTCATGCACAACAGAGAGTGTCATGACTGGAAACATCACCTCCTGGTTTGGGAATAGCACCGCACACGACTGCAACAGACTGCAGAGAGTGGCCAGATCAGCCGAGCGCACCATCGGAGGTGTGCTCCCAACCATCTGCAACATCTACACCAGGCGGTGTAGATCCAAGGCCAAGAGGATAGTGAGGGACTCTAGCCACCCAAGCAACTGCCTCTTCTCACTGCTGCAGTCAGGCAAGCGCTACCGGAGTCCCATGGCCATCACGGAGAGACTCAGGAGGAGCTTCTATCCCCAAGCCATCAGACTGCTCAACTGCACCGCTGATTAACACTTATCACAATTGCACAAAACCGCACGCACAAGAATCTCTTTATATACCACTGTAATTACCGGACTACAATACTCCTCATTCAATGACTGTAAATATTGTAAAAACAAGAGTATAAAGACGTCATACTGTTCCATTACCTTTGTTCATACTATTGTCACTACTCAACTGCCAAAAGAACTGTAGACACCTTAATATTTATTACTGCCTATACTGTATATACTGTGTATACTGTATATATACTGTTATAATATTTGACATTGCACTGGTACTGTATGTGACTACTGTACTCTTACTTGTACTGATACTTCTACCATAACTACTGGGACTTATTGTGCAACTTATTGTCTTGTAATTAATGTACATCAGGGGCCGTACTTATCAAGCTTCTTAGAGTGCCATTTTACACTTAAGTCCTGAGAATTTGCGAAATTTAGTCCTACTCTCAAACTTAAGAATAAAAGCTTTTTATCAACGTTCTTAAGTCTAAGAATCACTCCTACTCTCCACGATATTTAAGAGACCTTCAGAGGTGTCTTAAGTGGTTAGGAGTTGCCAGCAGGGGATGGCACTGAGGCGAGAGAGACGTGCGCGAACGTTCAGGGAACGGAACAATGTTTTTTTTTTTTTTGATGACGAGCAGCTGATCAAACGGTATCGTTTAGACAGAGCGGATATTATTTTTGTCACAGATACTTTTCGATTCTTTGTTGATTTCTGCATGTGGTTGCAGTGGGCTAGTATATATAGAGCCACCCACACCAGTTTCAAATTAGTTGCCTAATGAATGAATTGGAAAGAAAATGTTATGACAGTAGTGTATGTGTGTGGCCGTGAGGTGAGTGACGTCAGTGAGTGTGTGGGCGATAGAAGAGAGGGAGGGGTAGCGTGAGTGCCGGCGGGGACTAGTTTGTTTTGTATTATTTTGCAGTTTATTGTCAAAATATACACTCCCATTGTCCACTTAAATATTTCCAAGATATTTCTTTATTCTTAGACAACGGATTCTCTTCCGTGATTGGTCATTTCTATGGACACAGAAATGACGTCACCTAAAATTCCGTTTACGGCACATAGTAATGTCGTAATTCAGCTCTGAGTGTGACACTTAAGATTCAGTCCTACACTTCGCTGAAAGTGTGAGTAAGACGCTTGATAACTAACTTTTAAGTGCAGCTTTCAGCGAAGAATTTATTTACTCTGAAGTCAACTCTTAGCAGACTTCTTAGGAGTAATTCTAAGAAGCTTGATAAGTACGGCCCCAGAGCTATTCAAATGTTTGTATTTTTTGTATTTAGTGTATTAGATTCAGCAACTAGTGTTTAGATCCCACTGTACGCAATATCTGAAGAGCATGGAAAAAAGCATTACACTGTGGTGTACTCTGCATGTGACGAATAAAACCTTGAACCTTGAACAAAAAATACTACATAGCACTGTGCTGCTAAATCTGCTCTAAAATGCGGACGTCAATAGAATACACGGCTAAAGAGAGCTTTCCTTGTTTAAAGTCAGTAATGGACTGGGGTGGCACCAGGCGTGGCCTACCGGATTCTAGGGGTGGCACGAGTCACCCCAGGCCACCCCCTAAACACGCCACAGAGCCAGACTCACCGGAGAAGCGGTAGCTGTGCAGAATATTGGGTTGCCGAGGTGAGGAGGTGGTCGCTGCTGGTGGGGAAATGACGGTCCCCGTCTCGGAGTGAGTGCCTCCCGGGCAGCGCAAGCCTATCTAAGCAGCACTCGGGTGGAAGGCGGGGTACACCCTGGACTAGTCGCCACCTTGTCGCAGGGCCAACACAGATAGACAGACAACATTCACATGAATGTCATTGACATTTTTATTAAGAAGATAACTCTTGATATTTGAAAATGTCGTATTAATCCGGGCTGTGCTTTTCACCTCAACATACACTACCGTTCAAAAGTTTGGGGTCACCCAAACAATTTTGTGAAATAGCCTTCATTTCTAAGAACAAGAATAGACTGTCGAGTTTCAGATGAAAGTTCTCTTTTTCTGGCCATTTTGAGTGTTTAATTGACCCCACAAATGTGATGCTCCAGAAACTCAATCTGCTCAAAGGAAGGTGAGTTTTGTAGCTTCTGTAACAAGCTAAACTGTTTTCAGATGTGTGAACATGATAGCACAAGGGTTTTCGAATCAACAATTAGCCTTCTGAGCCAATGAGCAAACACATTGTACCATTAGAACACTGGAGTGATAGTTGCTGGAAATGGGCCTCTATACACCTATGTTGATATTGCACCAAAAACCAGACATTTGCAGCTAGAATAGTCATTTACCACATTAGCAATGTATAGAGTGTATTTCTTTAAAGTTAAGACTAGTTTAAAGTTATCTTCATTGAAAAGCACAGTGCTTTTCCTTCAAAAATAAGGACATTTCAATGTGACCCCAAACTTTTGAACGGTAGTGTACATGTGTCGCCATGTTGATGTAGTGTGTTGATGCACATTACAACAGCTTCTTCTTCCTGGCCGGATGTGAACAATAATCCGTAGATGAAACTTTATATTACTTATTATAACCACCCTGATGTTATTTGTAATGCTAAGAATTCTGTTTCGTACAAAAGCTTGAGAAGCCGTGACGCTGCAGAGGGGCCGAACAGCTGTGTGTGTGTGTGCGTGTGTGTGTGTGTGTGTGTGTGTGTGTGTGTGTGTGTGCGTGTGTGTGTGTGTGTGTGTGTGTGTGTGTGTGTGTGCGTGTGTTCTTGTATTTCTACCCTTCTTGAGACATCAACAAGGAAAAGTACCTTCCATATGAGGACTGGTGAACAAGTTAGGACATAAATCATGGTCCCAAACCATTGCATTTATTAGAGAATGTCTCATTTGCACCCCTGGTGGTGAAATCTATCAAAATTAGGGCGGTCCCAAAAAGGAGGGATTATTCAGATTGACTGTGTTTCGGTTTTAAAAGTGCTCCCGCTCTGGTCAACATATGTAATAACATTGTTTATGTTCTTGTAAAACAGTGACATTTTTTGAGTAAAATTATGACTTTTGTCATAATTTTGCCAAGTAAAATTTTTGATTATTATCATTATAATATTACCAAAATGTTTAAGTTTTCTTATAAAATTGTGACTTTTGTAGAGTAAAATTACGACTCTTTTCATAAAATTGCCAAAATGTTAAGCTTTTCTTGTACAATTGTGACTGTTATTGAGTAAAATTCCAACTTTTATCATAATATTGCACAACTGTTCAGTTTTTCATGTAAAATTTTGACTCGCGTTGAGTAAAATTACGACTTTTATTATAAGACTGACACAATTCTAAGTTTTTCTGACCTTTTTCTTATGAAATTACAACAAATATTTCACAACAAGCTTTTTTATGTTTGCATAGTATGTATATATTATTCATGTTGTAAATACAAATCTTTATATATCTAAAAAGGGTGGTCCTAAAGAGGGAGGCATTTTCTCAGGTCTCAAGAAGGTAATAAATACAAGAATGTGTGTGTGTGTGTGTGAGTGTGTGTGTGTGTGTGTGTGTGTGTGTGTGACTATGATGTGCAATTTGATTTTTAATAATCAATACAGAGTGGCATTTTGGTCCTTTTATCCTCATCTCAATGATTGTTTGCAGGTGTCTCACTTCAAGCGATTAGAATAGATTTGATAGTTGATTGGAAGTTTTTGTTTATATATTTCTTATGTGAACGTAGATTGCATCCAAACTTTAAGTGCATCCCAGTTATCCCATTGGGTTGTGTTTTTTCTTGCCCTGATGTGGGATCTGAGCCGAGGATGTCGTTGTGGCTTGTGTCCCCCAAACAATTTTGTGGAATAGCCTTCATTTCTAAGAACAAGAATAGACTGTCGAGTTTCAGATGAAAGTTCCCTTTTTCTGGCCATTTTGAGCGTTTTATTGACCCCACAAATGTGATGCTCCAGAAACTCAATCTGCTCAAAGGAAGGTGAGTTTTGTAGCTTCTGTAACGAGCTAAACTGTTTTCAGATGTGTGAACATGATTGCACAAGGGTTTTCTAATCATCAATTAGCCTTCTGAGCCAATGAGCAAACACATTGTACCATTAGAACACTGGAGTGATAGTTGCTGGAAATGGGCCTCTATACACCTATGTAGATATTGCACCAAAAACCAGACATTTGCAGCTAGAATAGCCATTTACCACATTAGCAATGTATAGAGTGTATTTCTTTAAAGTTAAGACTAGTTTAAAGTTATCTTCATTGAAAAGTACAGTGCTTTTCCTTCAAAAATAAGGACATTTCAATGTGACCCCAAACTTTTGAACGGTAGTGTATATGTAATGATAACTTCAAATACAAAAGAAAGCAGATAAATGGAGCGGAAGAAAGAGAAGTGAATTGTATTAACCTTGTAGATTGTTATAGTAACACTAGGTTAAGCTTTGTCAGTGTGCCGTGTGTTACCCAGTTTCCTCTAGGGCAGGGGTCAGCAACCCGCGGCTCTTTGCCGCTGCCCTAGTGGCTCCCTGGACCTCTTTCAGAGATGTGTGAAAATGGAAAAAGATGAAGAAAAATATATATTTTTTGTTTTAATATATTTTCTGTAGGAGAACAAACATGACAAAAATCTTCCATATTGTTAGAAATCCCACTGTTTATGTTATACATGCTTTACTGATGAATGTATTTGGCAAGCACCGTTTTGTCCTACTAATTTCAGCAATCCTTAAACTAATCGTAGTTTGTTTACATGTAAAACTTTCTCTGATTCTGCCACAGAAAAATATGTTTTATGCCACTCCTTCTTTGTCTCATTTTGTCCACCAAATGTTTTATGCTGTGTGTGAATGCACAAATGTGAGCTTGGTTGATTTTGTTGATTTGTGGAGTTCTTATCAGGCATATTTGGTCAATCCATGACTGCAAGCTAATCGATGCTAACATGCTATTTAGGCTAGCTGTACATACATATTGCATCATTATGCCTTGTTTGTAGGTATATTTGAGCTCATTTAATTTGCTTTACTTATGTCCTATGTGAATTTAATTTAGTTTTGCATGTCTCATGACACATTATCTGTGTGTAATATTTGCTGCATTTCTGATAGTTGTTTGTGTGCCATTTTGTTCCAGACCACAGCAAACTTGTCAGTGCTTGCAAAGATTGTAATACATCCATTAGAAGAAGACAGCCTGCCGTTTCCTTTAACTTGGACACACACAGCTATACCTTTGGCCATTCTAAGCCAGTAATTTCCAGAAATGATCTCATCCTGTGAGAAGCCTCTGATTTACTAATGTTTTCCATTGTTGCAAAAATGTGTAGAATACAAATTTAAATACCAAATTTCTGTCAATGAAGATTTGCGTCAGCTTTTGAAAGTAGGCTAATATAGCTAATATAAACGGTTACATCATGTGTTGCCTTCATTATAACACTTATATAAGGCTTTTAATTTTTTGCGGTTCCAGAAAGACTTTTTTTGTTGTATTTTTGGTCCAATATGTCTGCAGAGACATTTTTACACCATGATTTTCTACTACACGGTGTAAAATCTACTGCCTGTTTAATGTTTTTATTGTAAAAGGGACATTATTATTCTTGCTAGTGATGTGTATTTCTGGTCTTGTCCCCCTCTCATAAGGGCAACACGGCTGTGAGGCTGGATCAAAAGAGACGTCGGAGACGCTGTACTGAACAAAATGTTACTTTATTACAAGCAAGCGTCATTATACAGGACTGCAGTTCCTGGAGGAGGTCAGGTAAGAAATGAAGCACTCCTAACTTGGAGAAGCCAAACCATCAGTTTTATATTCCTACCTCCTGTCTGTGTGTGTGTGCTGGGTCAGGAGAGCGCATCCTGACCATAACGGGGATGTTTGTGTGTAAGTGACTGAAAAGAAAACAAAGGCCGGTTGTAACTTCGATGTTGACATTTAGTCTCTTCTCACCGATAGGGCCATCACCTTTGCATACCAAGGTCCAATTGTATTGACTTTTCTTCCGCGAGAACTAATCCAATCCACACACAACTGTCCAAAGGGCTCTATGTTATTATACCTACTATTTAACCTGGTGGTTGGCTTTCTCCCTGTCATGTCTGTGTTCATGTTTTTGTTTGGCCATGTGCTGTTTTGTTTTTTGGACACTTCCTTAGTTCCTGGTTTCACTTCCTTGTTTTGTTTGTTTCCATAGCAACTCATTAGTTTTCACATTGTCATGTCACGCACCTGTTCACGGTTAGTCACGCACCTGTTTTCACTTATCATGTCACTATATAAGCTTTTCTGTTTCTGTTGTTCGTCCTGGCGACATCACACTTTCTCCACACAAATTTATGCTCTGCACCTGTTTACCATAGTTCTTGTTTCATCTCATGCCAAGTAAGTTTTGTTTATTGTTCATAGTTTTGTGCCCACGTGCATGTCTTTTGTTTCATAGTCTAGTTTTCTACTTCCGCATTTGTGCGCGCCTTTTGTTTGTACCTTTTTAAAAAAAAAAAAATTAAACATGTCCTCACCTGCACGCCACGTATGGTCCAATTCATTTGCACCACGGGAGAGCAAACCACGCCATAGACCAAGTCGTGACACTCCCAGAATAATATAAACATTCACCATGTGCAAAACATAATATGAGTTAATTAATTCACTTCACTAGTCAGACTATAAATAGGGAAAAGAGGCACTGTAGGTAGGCACTGTAGTCCAAAGCCTCATGTAGTACTCTGACTGGCCACACCGGGAGCAAGTGGGGTGATTGTAAGCTACCAGACACATGTTGAAAGAAGACGCATGTTACCAGCATGATTTATCAGCGGGTAAGCCAGCGTTTGTGTTTTTTCTTTTCAGAATTGTTTTTTTTCCAAGATGCCGCCGCTCTAGTGGCTGCTGTTGGCAGGAGCTCTGTGCTCTTGTGTCATCCTTTTGTGTTCCTCTTGTTTTCATGCTGGTTTTTTTTTGCCTTTTGGTTCGGGACCATTTGGGACTGTGCGACAAGGGGTGGCACTTTAATGACTTCTGCGGTGCTTTTTTGTGAACTTCTGGATCTGCCTCCCGGGAGCCTTTTGGCCATGGAGACCAGCTGCTGGGTCTCTGCCACACCATAGTCCGTTTGGAGCGACTGGAGGAGATGCAGATGAAGAGACAGGGTTGCGGAGCTAGCGCTGAGCGCCGGGATGGACAATCTTCACAGTGTCACGGCTGAATGAGCGTGTATCAGACACCTCGCTCTCATCCATGCAGACTGGACACTGGCCGAGAGTTAGTGGGCGGCCGAGGTTGGAGTCGGCTCTCTTGGTTGCTTTGTTGGGTCTGCTCCTGTCTCTGGCCATGCTCGCCCCCACCCCAGCAGACGATGGCGTGCAACACCACAGAGGCCACGACAGTGAATATGTTATTTTGTTTTTTTTTAGTTGTTGTTTTACTTATGTAGCTGTATGTATAAATGACTGCTAGCATCAGCTCTGCTCTTTTAATGGCTGTAATGTCCTTTGTATTCTTTGAAGTTTGATGTTTCCCCTCTTACACACATGTTTATGTGTGCTTTGGCTATGAGGTTTTTTTCCCCCTTGGCCTCAGTCGGAACCCCCTCTCCAGGGGCCCAGCCTTAGACTCTCCCCTTTTTTGTAAGGGGCGCCGGAAGTTGGCAGACCCGTCAGCAATCCTATTCTGTCTCCCTGTAATGTTTGTCTGCTCTTGAATGGGATTGTGCTGAAAATCTTCATTTCCCCTCGGAGATTAATAAAGTATTTCTGATTCTGATTCTGAGATACAAGATTGTGTTTTAATGTGGGCTCTGTACCGAGGATGTCGTTGTGGCTTGTACAGCCCTTTGAGACACTTGTGATTTAGGGCTATATAAATAAACATTGATTGATTGATTGATTGATTGATTGATTGAATGCCCTGCTGAATGAATGAACAAATACATGGATGAATGAATGAATGTGGCTGCCAATATGGAGGTTTAAATATCCAAGATCAAATATTACATCTAGATGCTGACTTTTTCCTACATGTGTGACCTCTGTAAAATGTAATTAGGGGGATAAATGATCGGCATGTGGTTCTGTGCGGTACAAAGGCTGATTAGTAAATCATCACTGTTGGCTATATGGCACAATTAGGATTTTGACAAATATAATTAACTACTCTCCTAGGAATTAAAATGCTGATGTAAGGTGCTTATCAGCATACCAATGATTGTCTGGAGCTTCCGAGGCCAATAATGAGCCAACACAAATAATCCTCTTACACATGTGAGTAAACAGCAGATAGGACGGTTGTACAAACGTACACGTACAAGCTGATCCATGCCGGTTAAATCAATAGTAACATGTTCACTGGAGCACAATGTAATTTGAAGATTCTCAACAAGGGGAATGTACTTTTAAGCATGTCAAATGTTTTGTCTTTGGAGTAGATTGTGAGCACATTGTGGCTTAGGATGCGGCATGCTACTTTCTGGTCATCAGGTTGCAGATGTGTCCGCACAAACACTGAGGGTCATTGTTATTCACCAAAAACTTGTGGCCTGAGGCACAGTGGCCTGAGGATGATTACATTAATGGTATGTATTGATCAAAGCTTTTATCTGCTTTTAGACCAGAGGTATTCAATTAAAGTGTTTTGGGGCGGGCACATTTACAGAAAGCTAAGGACCAGGGGGCCGGACTTCTCCCGTCACTATTGGTCCTTTTTTGTATGTTCCGGAGAACAAGCGTCCTCTACAGTAGAAATGTTGCTGTTTTTAAAGGACCTTCTGCAAAAATGTTGAGTCTGGCAAATATTTTTGAATTTGAAAAGACCAAAATGATGAAAAAGAGAGGACCTAAAATGAAACCTTGAGCATAACTAAAGATGCTGAACAAATGACAACTGACTGCATCTGAAGTAAAAAAGCTACAGCCACACTTTAGTTCCATAAATCAGAACATTTTACATCAATCAATCTACAGATCGAGATATCTGGTCAGGACACTCTTCACTCTTTAGCCTTCACCTTCATTGTCCATTCATTTTTGGTGACTTTATATACTCAGGACCTAGATGACGAGTCCGCGATATACATGGCGGACAATAACTGGTACAGTCTGCTTTGCCAGTCATAATGCATTCGTCGTTTTCCGTAGTCTTCCCTCGACGACCAGGTAATACAAAGCACACACTACCTTTTTTTATCACGTCCACGGGAGCTCGCATTCTCATTGTCTCTCCTTCGATAAATGGACAAAGTTTTTGGTTAAGTAGAATCACAGCTGACCTGGACATTGGAAAGTTATCTTGCCGTCTGAGAAGTGTTGTATCCCAAATAGCTGCAATCACTTTCTCTTAAGGTATTCATGTGTGATTTCCACAAGCGTCTGTACAGGTAGAAGAATGAGAAACACGGGCATGTCTGGATGACTCGCCTTCATATTTCCAGTGGTTAGCTCCAAGTTACGAAACTGATCAATGAGTCTGTGAACGACTCTGCCTTGTCGTTGGGTTCTTTCTTGGACCAATATCACCACGTGACACCCTTCGGCTGAGGATTTACATGAATCTTTTTATTTTTCTTGTTGAGCAGATAAATGGTTTTCTTTTCTCCGTCTCTGATGTTTTCTATCAGTCCCTCTTTCTGTCTTCTTCCAGTGCTTTTCAGCAGTCTGTGTGTCATGCGTCCACTCCCCGTCAGACCCCCCTCATGCTCTCCGACGCTGCTAATAAAGAGACAGGTGATTAGATAACTCGTTCCAGCTGAGATATCCACTCACCTGTCATCCGCTTCACAGCCGGCTCCTGCACATGCCCCGCCCGCAGGCGACGCGTGGACCACGCCCCTTCCACAGAGTCCATACAAAGCTAAGTGCCGGAGATTCAAGAAATACACGGCGTAATTAGCCGTGTAAAAAATTGTCCGAGGAAGGGAACCTTAAACGCTGGTTTAGTGTGGCTGAAACAGGGCTTAGGCTAAATAATTATTCATTTAAGGGGTTAAACAACTTAGTGTAGACATGGCCTTAGAAAGACAAGTTTTTTCTGAGGTTGTACTTGGTGCAATAAACACTGTTCAAATGTATATCAACAATCTATCATTTCAAACAGGTAAATTCCCAAACAAAATGAAAATAGCAAAAGTCGTACCGATTTATAAGACCGGAGACAAACACCAATTTACAAACTGTAGACTTGCTTCTTTACTTCCACAATTTTCTTAAATCATTGAAAAATTATTCAACAACAGATTGGGAAAGTTCTGAAACAAAAGTGGAATACTTGCAAACAACCAATACGGATACATAGCTAACATTTTAACATCAATGGCGTTAACCAAAAAAAAAGAGAAAATTGCCAATGCAGTAGATAGTAAACAGTGTGCAGCTGCACTATTTATGGATTCAACAAAAGCATTTGACACAATTAATCATAATATCTTAATAAAAAATGTACAACCATATGGAATCAGAGGATTCATATAAATGACATTTGTAAAGTTGCAAATGACTTAAAGTTAGTATTATTTGCAGGCAACACGGCTGTGTTTTGTTCAGGAGAGAAAACATAGAAGTTAAAACAACTATTAACAGAAGAAATAAAGAAATTAAAGAGATGGTTTGACAAAAACAGACTGTCTATGCAAATAGACGGAATAGACATTAATAGGGTAACATAACTCACATTTTTGGGTGTAATAATAGATGATAAAATAACTTGAATTTTCATATAAAATATATGCAACATAAATAAGGTGGCACGGAATAGTAGTATTAGTAATTGTTATGTATTTATGGAAAAGGGGTGCTTCTTCCTACTCCTTTTTGGGACATGTTGTAAATACAATGAAAATATGCAAAATATGTGATGTATCACATTGAAAATGTTACATGTTCAAAATAAACGTTACCAACCAACTTTAATCTCTTGAAAGTAAATCTGAAAAGCAGACCTGTTGCTTTCACAAGTTTGGAAAATAACTTTCTTTCAAATAGCAAGCAGCACTGAAATAACACAGCCATTGGGAAGGCAAGATTAAATTGAGGTCAAACACAATGTGGGTTGGGAGGGGAAATTGGCAACGGTTCTCAAAATTATCCTCACACAGCTGTATATAAATTGGATGGATAGATTGATGGTGGATGGGAAAACGTGACCTTTCGAGAGTGTATAGGTTTATCTGGGATGCTTACAAAAAAAAAAAAAAAAAAAAAAAAAAAAAAAAAAATTATATATATATATATATATATATATATATATATATATATATATATATATATATATATATATATATATATATATATATATTATAGAAAGGAAACCTTGAGCGGTCACAGTCCTTATGTGAGCCTATAATTACTGGAATTCTTCAAATAGATTAGTTAAAAGCTACGTCATCCACCAAGGAAAAAGCAGGTCTCTCTCAAAAAGGAATACAATGGCAGTAATTGTAATTACTTCAGTCAATAGACATTATTACTGATCTGTGCCTAATTGAATAATCAGTTGTCACCCCAAACAGCAACACCCATCGAAAAACGTAAAGTCTCTTAAATAAATGATAATGTGAACTTTTACCAACTAATAATTCATTTGAGACCCTACAAACTAATAAAAACATGACAGTCTTTATGGACCATTAGAGTTGATAGAGCCCTTAAATGTTAAAGAGATTTCTGTTTATTGAACAAACATAAGGTGAAGAATATTAAAGTGGTCTCCACATGCTTATGTTTTTCTTTATGGTGCCCACTGTAAAAAAAAGAAGAAAAAAAAGGGTTGGGGTGTACCATTAACACAATGCAATGAAAACATGATCCTGCCCGGGACTATCAAGCGGCTAATAACAGGAGCAGTGCCATTCGATTATTGACCTCTTGCGAGTGTCCTTTGTGCACCTGAAATGGAGCGAGGGGACAATGATGGAACGGTACAGCTGGTAGCCAGGGGTGGGGGTGAAATACAAAGCGGGAATCTGGAATGGCTGCGCTGTGTCAGCCAGGGGTCCTCAAACTGCGGCCCGAGGGGCGGATTAGGCCCACGGTAGTATTTGACGACATTAAACTCTAACTCAGGGGCCACCAACCTTTTCGAAACCAAGAGCTACTTCTTGGGTACTGATTAATGCAAAGGGCTACCAGTTTGATACACACTTAAATAAATTGCCAGAAATTTGCTCAATTTACCTTTAACTCTATGTTATCATTAATAATTAATGATATTTATCTTTGTGGAAACATTGATCATCTTAATGATTTCTCACAATAAATATATATAGAAACAGATAAATATCAATATGCAACACTTTATTTTTATATTTTCTCTAAGTGCACATTTTTCAAATTGAACATTTTCAAATGATCACTTCTAAGACAGTCTTGTGAAATCACAATATCCCATTTTAACTAGCTAGCCACTAACATTTTTGAACAAATCATTAATTACTTTGCACCATGTTTGTACAAATAACAACTCATGTAAAATACAAAAGTCAACTCTCAAATCTTTAAATAAATCATGTCACACTTTGAACTGGACACCAAATCTGTTATCTGTTTCTTTGTCAGTTAGTGAAGACCAAGTCTTTAAAATATTTTCTTGTATTTAAATTTTTTTTTGGAGTTTTGTTTCTCTTAGAATTAATTTCGAGCAAAGCGAGACCAGCTTGCTAGTAAATAAATAACATTTAAAAAATAGAGGCAGCTCACTGGTAAGTGCTTGTCGAGTGTTTTGCTTGTTTCACTGTGCTTATCCCACACTTGAAGGGATGTACCAATGCTTAATGTTGCTTCTGGATTTCACTCAAAAGACCAGACCGTAGTTACTTTTTTCCTTTTATTTTCCTTTAGTTTGCAACAGTTTTTCCAACGAAGAAACAGCTTCTTTTTTCTTCTTCAGTCTTTTTAGCAGTCTTTAGCAGTGTTAGTAGACTTTAGTAGACTTTAGTTTCTTTAGCTGTCATTAGCTGTCTTTAGTAGCCTTTAGCTTTTTTAGTAGGTGAAAAACCTTTAAGGACAAAACACCACAAGATTAACATGCTGTAAAAAAATCAATCAATTATCAATCCCATAATTTACAATTATTAATTAGGCTATCAAACACTTATCAATTAAACAAGTGCAAGACAATGGATGTCAGGTGGGGGTTGTTCTTCCAACGCAAAAACGGCTCCGGACGACAGCGTGAAGGTAGGCTTGGATTTATTTAACATAAATAACTCACTACCATAACCACAAAAATACAACAAAAAGGCAAGTGTGCCTAAAACACAAATGAAGCTGCTAGTTAGCAGAAGCTATGGCATGGACTATGAAACTTACTTGGTCAGAAAGAGACATGAACCGGTGTGACATAAAGACAATGCAGGCAGAACGAGTGATGAACAAAGGTGGGCTTATATAACAGTGACATGATTGGTGACAGGTGTGTGTGAGTCTAAACGTGAAACAGGTGCATGACATGGCAGGTGAAAACTAATGGGTGACCATGGAAACCAAACAAAACAAGGAAGTGAAACCAGGAACTAAAAAAAAGAGTCCAAAAACCAAGCAAAACATGGCCAAACAAAAACATGATTAACACAGACACGACAATGGATTAATATTTTCCCTTTAAGTTAATTCAGATTTTAAATAAATTGTCTCAACATAAATGCACCAAGATACATATGAAATACATTTAACACCAGAAACACAATAGATAAATGCAGCAGAAAACCCAATATGCAAATACATAAATACCTAACCAATTAACCACCTATTTTAGATACATATATAAAATCCATATCCAATATAAATATATTATTAATTTAGTAGTGAAACACTCAATCTTAAACGCTGTCTACTGGTGGAAAAATACCCCTTTTCTATGCCCTCACTAGCAGCCAATGATCCAACACAGTTAAATCCAACACTTTAAGTTGAGCGACTTCACCCTCCTGATGAAGCAAACTGCTCCAACATTTATCAAACTAAGCAAAGAATCACAACACTTCCTTACTAAACAACAGTTACACAAAACACCGTGTGTATTTAACCTCCAGACTAAGCACACTACATGCACACAACCCCCCCCCCCCCCCTCCATCTCACCAGCGCAACAGGTGCGCCACACCCACAAACAGAAATAAAGTGCAATCTTACCGGCTGTCCGTTCAGCTTTTAGTTTTGGTACACTTTTGGCACAACTCTGTGTTATCTGTAATGAACTAAACCTTTCTCCACTCTGCGCTGGCGTCTTTTGTACTCCTTGATTTGACACAGCTGTCTAATTACCGGGCTCGCGCACCAGCAGACGAGACGGGAGCGCGCCGCGTTATACCTGCGCGTGAACGTAAACTGATAATAATGCCGAATTACACACATTTCCTGGGGTTGACTAGGTGAATAGGGATGTGGATGTGCTCTAAAATAAAATATAATTTTATTAAGTGGGGTTTGGCTGGTTGCCAAGCAGCCGCAGTTACGCGCTCGCGCATCAGCTGACGAGACAGCTGTTCGCCGCTACAGTGCTGCTATTTGAGCTATTTTTAGAACAGGCCAGCGGGCGACTTATCTGGTCCTTACAGGCTACCTGGTGCCCGCGGGCACCACGTTGGTGACCCCTGCTCTAACTGTTGACAATGTGCTGCCATCTAATGGAGAATGTCAGTGAACATGAGTGATGCATCAGTGGTCCAGTGCATACAAGCAACATTTTGGTACCCTTCGGTCAACCTTTCCAACCCATGAACTGATAAATTAAAAACAAACACAGAAAGTGAATACACGTGGTACAAAATACACAACTTGTCCGCTGAACTATGTGGACATTATAAAAAATGCATCACACACAGTTAAAACATAAACCCATTTAAATCCATTACCAAACATCCATCCATCCATCCATTTTCTACCGCTTATTCCCTTCGGGGTCACGGGGGGCGCTGGAGCCTATCTCAGCTACAATCGGGCGAAAGGCGGGGTACACCCTGGACAAGTTGCCACCTCATCGCAGGGCCAACACAGATAGACAGACAACATTCACACTCACATTCACACACTAGGGCCAATTTAGTGTTGCCAATCAACCTATCCCCAGGTGCATGTCTTTGGAGGTGGGAGGAAGCCGGAGTAACCGGAGGGAACCCACGGAGTCACGGGGAGAACCATTACCAAACATTATAGGTAAAATGCACAACGCTCTGCACACTTCGATACTTCTGATGCATACTGCTTGATATAATATATGTATATATATATATATATATATATATATATATATATATATATATATATATATATATATATATATATATATATATATATATATATATATATATATATAAAGGTTTGTTTTACCCTTTTGATGATGTGTTGTTGCAATAGTAATTTTATACATATATATACCTACTGATGATGTGTTGTTGCAATTGTAAACTAACCTGGTCTAACAGACTGTCAACGGTCAAAGCCCAGCTAACATTCCCCATGGGTGGGTGAACAATTCATCGCTTGGTGAAATTCTGCTTCACAAGGAGCCGACATCGAAGAAGTTTTATATATACGTACATATGCATACACATACAAGGGTTGTACGGTATACCATGAATTGATTAAAGTGGACCCTTACTTAAAAACAAGTTGAAAAACTTATTCGGGTGTTACCATTTAGTGGTCGATTGTACGGAATATGTACTGTACTGTGTAAACTGTACTGTTTCATAACATGTATTCTCTTCCTTTGCAATCTACTAATAAAAGTTTCAATCATTTAATCAATCAATCAAACCGGTACTAATTAACTTTAACTTGCACACAAGGGAGACAGCAAGGCATACTTGGTCAACAGCCACACAGCTTACACTGACGGTGTCCGTATAAAACAACTTTAACACTGTTACGTTACAAATATGCGCCACACTGTGAACCCACACCAAAAATGAATGACAAATACATTTCTGGAGAACCTCCGCACCGTAACACAACATAAACACAACACAACAAATACCCAGAATCCCATGCAGCCCTAACTCTCTAACCTCAACCGACGCACGGAGGGAGGGGGGGGGGGGGGTGATGTGTGGGGGGGTTTGGTGCTAGCGGGCGTGTAGACTGGGAGAGTTAGGGCTGCATGGGATTCTGGGTATTTGTTGTGTTGTGTTTATGTTGTGTTACGGTGCGGAGGTTCTCCAGAAATGTATTTGTCATTCTTTTTTGGTTTGGGTTCACAGTGTGGCGCATATTTGTAACGTAACAGTGTTAAAGTTGTTTTATACGGCACCGTCAGTGTAAGCTGTGTGGCTGTTGACCAAGTAAGCTTTGCTGTCATATTCGTGTGCAAGCAGAAGATACATTCAACATGTGGCCAAGCAGGTACGCTGTTTAAGCAGGCTGTAGAGGGCGCTAAAGGCAGTGCCATCACGCCCAAATGTCGGGTGTCTCCCGGTAAAAATGGTAGAATTGGCAACTATGACGCTGTTGAACGCTCGCGGGCCGCACTAACTTTAAACTGTCATATTAAAGTGCCGCACTAACTTTAAACTGTCATATTAAAGTGCGGGCCGGGGCGCGTGTCTGAGACCCCTGGTTTAAACAAAGCACAAAGCAATAAAAAGCTTTGTATACAGTGTTAATTCATTTTAAACTTCAAAAGAGTTTTGAGGCTCCCATTATTTTCTTTCATTTGTGAAACTCGTCAAAATGGCTCTTTGACTGATAAAGGTTGCCGACCCTAGACTCTAGGGTTAAGTTAAGAAGGGGTTAAACAAAACAAGCTGTGAAGGTGCGCACGCAGAAACATTTGTGAGGGAGGGGCAGAGACACAGAGCGAGAGAGCTAGTGAGTGGAGACAGACATGAATACAAGAAATGCCGAAAAGTAAATGCAACTTCACGGATGATTTGCGGAAAAAGTATTTGTGTTTTGGTCCTGGCCGTGACACATGGAAAGCAGAATGCACTGTGTGCAAAGCAGGAACGTGTATATCTGTGGCAAATAAAGATCTACAAGCCCATATCGACACTACAAAGCACAAAACAGCTGTGCAGGGCAAGAGCTCGTTTATGACAACCTTTTTCCAAAACACAACATAGAATGTGAGATATAACAGGATAATGCATACATTTGTCATTTGTTTTCAAAACGCTTACAAAAAAGTGGTACCCCAAAAATTTACTGTGGGACCCCATTTGTATGATTTGATGGGGTCCCTGGGACCCCATTTTGAAAATTCCTAGCGCCAACACTACTGTCAACATAGGAGAAAAAATGCTTTATTTAAATAAATATATTACTTATGAAGCAAGTTCGAGTATCATTGGCAAATTTTCACCTAGTCCCGGCCTTGGCGTGCTGCCCGCCTTGGCACGCATATACACTACCGTTCAAAAGTTTGGGGTCACATTGAAATGTCCTTATTTTTGAAGGAAAAGCACTGTACTTTTCAATGAAGATAACTTTAAACTAGTCTTAACTTTAAAGAAATACACTCTATACATTGCTAATGTGGTAAATGACTATTCTAGCTGCAAATGTCTGGTTTTTGGTGCAATATCTACATAGGTGTATAGAGGCCCATTTCCAGCAACTATCACTCCAGTGTTCTAATGGTACAATGTGTTTGCTCATTGGCTCAGAAGGCTAATTGATTATTAGAAAACCCTTGTGCAATCATGTTCACACATCTGAAAACAGTTTAGCTCGTTACAGAAGCTACAAAACTGACCTTCCTTTGAGCAGATTGAGTTTCTGAAGCATCACATTTGTGGGGTCATTTAAACGCTCAAAATGGCCAGAAAAAGAGAACTTTCATCTGAAACTCGACAGTCTATTCTTGTTCTTAGAAATGAAGGCTATTCCACAAAATTGTTTGGGTGACCCCAAACTTTTGAACGGTAGTGTATGTGTCCTCTTTTTGGGATTTCAGAATATGGTCAGCCATATTCTGAAATCCCAAAAATTATGGCGCATCTAACATCCACAATTAAAATTACACAAGATTGAAAATACACAACAATATTGAAAAATGAGCAGAGGCGCATGTTAGGCAATGCACAGAGTACTAACAAACAGAAACAGTGTGGAGATAGAAAAGGGAGAATGGACGCATTTTGGCTTAAAAACTAACAATAAAGTTAAAGCTATGAACACTGAAGCGCCGTTCTGCAAAAGGTGCTTAGCTCTTGCTCTTGTTAGCCATTAGCTAGCTAGAGGCTAACGTCCATCCGCAGTCGGTAGTGTTTATAGGCACTTCTAAATCACTAATCCTCACCTCCATGGCGACAAATAAACTACGTTTCTTATAAGAACGAGGAATAGCATGTTTAGCTATGCTTCACAACTAACTGTAGTCTAATCGCTAACAGCAAGCATAGCGCTCCTCAATGTAAACAAAAGCCTGTGGGTGGGTCTACACAAACATCGACTGCAACGATACCAAGTACAAGAGCCGTACACAGTCGATACTTCAATGATTACCTCAATATTTTTTATTATCACCAAATCTTTTGTATTTTTATTGTTTATAATGGATGGATGGATTAAGTCAGAAAATACGTCCCTGCACACAGAAGAACCTCAGTTATGACCAATGTATGATCCTGTAACTACTTGGTTTTGGATTGATACCAGAATTTGTAGTATATCAAACAACAGAAGAATAAATTATGTTTTACATTTTAACAGAAGTGTAGGTACAACATGTTAAAACATAAAGTAAGCAGATATTAACAGTAAATGAACAAGTAGATTAATAATCTATTTCCTACCGCTTGTCCCTCATAACTTTGACACAATAACAGAATGGGAAATGACACAATATGTTACTGCACACGTCAGCAGACTAATTAGGAGCCTTTGTTTGCCTATTTACTACCCAAAGAAAAGTTGTCTAGTACGTTTACTATCTTATTTAATGCCAAAATTCTTCTTTGATTGCAAAAAGGAACATATGTTTGATGTATCACAAGATTTTCTTTTAAAATAAAATATATATTTTTTTGGTCTCCTTTATTTAAAAACAATATTAAAAAGTATCGGGTACAGCAACAAAAAAAAAGATGTATTCTTTCTCCTTGTTAGTGTGTACTGACAATGGAAAGATATGGAATTAGGGGGCTGGCTGGTGACTGGTTAAAAAGTTATTTAACAGGGAGGGTACAGTGTGTAAAAATGGGTCAATTTTTATCTGATACTCTTGGCATTGCTTGTGGTATCCTCCAAGGGTCAGTGTTGGGGCCAAAACTGTTTAATGTGTATATTAATGATATGTTTAATACATCCAAAGTACTGAAATGTATACTATTTGCAGACGACAAAAATATATTCTACAGTAGTGATGACTATAATGAGCTCATAAATACAGTAAACACAGAACTAAACATAGTAAAACAACGGATGGACACAAATAAATTATCTTTGAATATAAATAAAACTAAGATAGTGATGTTTGGAAATCGCAACATAACGTCTGAACTGAAAATAAGTATTGATGGTACCCAAATTGAAATCGTAAATGAGAATACATTTTTGGGAGTAATAATTGATAGTGAACTATCATGGAAACCTCATGTCAGACACATTAAAACACAAATCTCCAAAAGCCTCTCAATTATAAACAAAGCAAAACTATACCTCAATGAAAATGCACTCCGTACTCTATACGGCACTTTGGTACTGCCATACCTTACATACTGTGTTGAAGTATGGGGGAATACTTACCACAACACATTTCATCCTCTGATCATATTACAGAAAAGAGCAGTGCGGATTATTCACAACGTTGGTTATTTAGAACATACTCATAATCTGTTTATGCAATCAAAGTTGCTCAAATTTGATGACCTTGTTAAATATAATACATTAATAATCTTATATAAAGCATTTAACAAATTATTGCCGCCTAATCTACAAAGTTTTTTTATAAGACGAGTGCAGGCTCATAACTTGAGAGGCTTTGGATATTTCTTATTGCCGAGAGCTCAAACCACTCGTAAAAGTTGTTGTGTGTCTGTATGCGGAGTAAAACTATGGAACAAACTGGACTTACAACACAAGCAATGCCAAACTATTAATCGATTTAAACTATTATACAAACATGGGGTCTGGTTCAAATATAGAGATGAGGGTGTGTTTTGCGCCTGTTACCTTTCAGGTATTTAATTTATGGTTGTGGGAGGGCTGGGCTCTCAAAGTTATTTTGTTGTTTTGCTTGTCATCACACACTTCATCCTGTAGTAAACAAAGTATCTATATAAGATTTTTTTTTATCAAGTTAACATTTACTAAACAACACATTTAAATGTTAAATTATTATTTGTATTCTTTGGTTACTTGTATACAACAGTGCTTCTCACCAATGCTTTGGCAAATGACAAGAGGGGACCCAGATTGTGGAGTTTTTAAAACCTAAAACACTGTAGCCACTCCACTGCCCCCTCCTGGACGCTCTGATCACAACCTTGTTTATTTTCTGCCACACTACATTCCTGTGGTAAAAACAAATCAGACAACACAAAGGAGAAATGTGATGAAGTGGACGAAGGAGGCACGTGAGCAGTTGAGGGACTGTTTTGACACCACAGACTGGGATGTACTCTGCAGCCCACATGGAGAGGACATCGACAGTTTGACTGAGTGCATCAGGGGATACATAAGTTTCTGTGTGGAAAACACATTGCACACATGGGCTGGTGCTTTCCCAATAATAAACCCTGGGTCACCATTGAGCTGAAGGCCCTACTGAACGAGGGCTTTCACCTCAGGAAGCAAGCAGGAGCCAAGAAAAGTCCAGCAGGATCTTAAAGAGAAGATCAGTAGGTGTAAGAAGGAGTACAAGCAAAAACTAGAACGACGACTGGAGCAAAATAACATCCGTGAAGTGTGGACTAGCGTGAAACAGATTTCAGGTCACGGAAGAGGTGGAAGTTGTCACCAAGCTTCTGGCGACCAAGAGTGGGCCAACAAGCTGAATGTTTTTTTCTGGCCCTACTGCAACCCCTTCCCATTCAACCCCTGCTCCACACTAACCTCAGCCATTTACACCTCAGCATGGTCCACACCTCCACAACAAACCCCTCTCGGAAATCTCCCAAAACCCACCAGCCCTGTTCACCGCCACCAGCCATCACCCACCCAACTCTCCATCAGTCTGGATCAAGTGAGAAGGGAGTTGGGAAGGAACAAGGCCAGGGAGGCTATAGGCCCAGATGGCATCAGTTCCAGACTACTGAGGGAATATGAGGACCAGTTGACTGGTGTGATCTACTATATTTTTAGCCTGAGCCTCAGCCTGGAATAAGTCCCAACAATCTGGAAGACCTCCTGTGTGGTTCCAATCCCTAAAACATCTCAACCCAAGGAGCCAAACTACTTCAGACCCGTTACTCTAACCTCTCACTTCATGAAGACCATGGATGGAATCATACTCAGCCACCGTCACGCGCAGATAGGGTCAGCAATGGACTCCTTGTACAAAACCAGTGACGTTGGCACGTTGTGTAAATCGTAAATAAAAACAGAATACAATGATTTGCAAATCCTTTTCAACTTATATTCAATTGAATAGACTGCAAAGACAAGATACTTAACGTTCGAACTGGTAAACTTTGTTATTTTTTGCAAATAATAGCTCATTTGGAATTTGATGCCTGCAACATGTTTCAAAAAAGATGGCACAAGTGGCAAAAAAGACTGACAAAGTTGAGGAATGCTCATCAAACACTTATTTGGAACATCACGGGTGAATTGGGATCAGGTGGGTGCCCTGATTGGGTATAAAAGTAGCTTCCATGAAATGCTCAGTCATTCACAAACAAGGATGGGGTGAGGGTCACCACTTTGTAAACAAATGCTTGAGCAAATTGTCGAACAGTTTAAGAGCAACATTTCTCAACGAGCTATTGCTAGGAATTTAGGGATTTCACCATCTACGGTCCGTAATATCATCAAAATGTTCAGAGAATCTGGAGAAATCACTGCACGTAAGCAGCAAGGCCGAAAACCAACATTGAATGCACATGACCTTCAGTGTGTAAAGGATATCACCATATGGGCTCAGGAACACTTCAGAAAACCACTGTCAGTAACTACAGTTCGTCACTACATCTGTAAGTGCAAGTTAAAACTCTACTATGCAAAGCGAAAGCCATTTATCAACAACACCCAGAAACGCCGCTGGCTTCACTTTGCCTGAGCTCATCTAAGCAGTGGTGTGCCGTCAAGGCCAAAAAAGCCTTCTCTGCTGGCCTAAAATAACCAGAAATCATGATCATAATTTAAGATAAAAGTAATTTTTCATTTACTTTCCCTGAATATCTAAAAGTATTCATATTCTCTTCATGTCATATTATGCTCCTTCCAGCGCTGTTGTTTTTAGGTTTTAGAGTTTTTATCCAATCAGAAGTCAGCTATCTTATGTTGCCATGCTGTACCAAATCTGCCTAGAGCCTTCAGAATCAACGATGCACTGTAAGTGAACGGACACAAACATTTGACAGACAGTTGCGATAGCCAATCAGATCACGAGTTGTTGTCAGTAAGGCCTTCTAGATGGCCTAAGGCAGATATATATTGTGATGTTATGAGCTGGGTAACATAAGAACTCAATTACCCAGCCTGCCACAGTAGTGAATAGCATGCGCAGTAGCCTCGTTTAGGTTGTTTAATGTAGACATGCAGCGGGATGTTTTTGATGAGCACGCTGTGGAGTAAACTTTAAGAAGTCAGCCAACACGCCTCGTCTGCATCTTTTATGATTAGACAAGACAACACATGTATTTGTAAGGCCATTTTCAAGAAGGATATTTAAAGAGAAACTACATCTTGTGAGACGACGTCAGCCAAGCCCGCAAGTTAGCTCAGCTGTCCCGGCGATTAAATGTGAGTTCAGATATTTTACTTCTTTAGTTTTTCACGTTTAATATGTTTTTTGGTATTTTAATTTTGACAGTACCACATAAGATATGTTTTAATTGCTGATGCGGGTTTATTGATGTTTAAATGCGCCAGAAAATAACCCGTTTTGTACACTGTTGGTGGTTATTCAATGGCCAGTAGTGTGTAAATGTGTTTCTGTATAGTATATCTCTAGCAATGGTCATGTGGTGACATCAATTATGGCATTTTGAGAGGTAATCATTGAAGTCGGACATCACTGAAGGCCTAGGTGGGAAACGCATGGCCCGCCACTGCATCTAAGATGGACAGATGCAAAGTGGAAAAGAATTCTGTGGTCTGATGAGTCCACATTTCAAATTGTTTTTGGAAACTGTTTTCGTGATCTTTTTTCTTGGTGTGCAATACAGATGTTAGTGTTTTTTTGTTTTATTTAAACTTTTGTCTATGCATATTAGTGCTCTGTAGTATTTTTTCACAAATTTGAGGTTTTTTTTTACATTTTAATTATGCTACTGTAAGTAAAAAATGTGCACTGCATCAATGTAATTTTCCCATCGTGGAATAAATAAAAGTCTCTCCTATCTTATTCTATTGCAATTGTCTCCTCCTGCTGCCACATGGTGGTTTGTACTTTCAGTTGCCCTCTTTTGGTGCAGTTTACCTGTTGTATATTTACTGCATTTCTCCCTTCCTCTCGAGATCCTGCGTTTCCTTTGTGGGCAGAGTTGTGAGACGTGCACAGCTGCTTCCAATTTTCTGCTAAATATCTCATTGATGCTACCTTGGCCATTCCCAGTGCCATCCAGCTGATGGTTTCGCAGTTAGCACGTCTTGCAACTTCGCCCCAAGTTTAGTTGATGTTTTCTCTCTGCCAGCTTTTGTTTTCTCCACGGTGCCCTTTCTGTTACCTCCTTTTTGCACCGTCGCCTTTTGTTTCTTCCCATGAGGAGTGACTGTTGTGAGTATACTGAATAAGTAAAGAACTGTTTTACTCACCGCTGGTCTGCATCCTTGGATTCCCCTCAACTGAGTAGCACAGATTTGTGACACTAATGAAATACATTAAAGTGCAGTTTGAATGTGAGGTAAAGTAAAATAATGCGTACCAACACATAAAAAACATGTTTAATTATTATTTAGGAACAAAATATTTTTTATCCACAAACTCAAAAATTAGTCTGATTAGAAAATATTTAGATATAAAAATGTACAGTACTAGAGATAAAAATACAGATTATACATAGTATGTATGCTCCTTTTTTGTTTTTTGCTTAGTTTTATGTATATCCTGTCAAGACTTGGACTTTGGCGTGGTTTGTTCTCCCGAGGTGCAAATGATTTAGACCGGACATTAGTGATGGGTCCAGCCAGTGACGTGCAGTCACTAGAGGCAGGTGAGGCCCCGCCTAGCTATCATGGAAAGAAAAAAAATGTAAAAAGAAAAAAAAAAAATTAAATTGTTATATGTATCCAGTGATTATACTATAAAGTTATTTTTCATTTAACTTCACCAGTTTTAGATTATTTTTATTCAAAATCGCTGAATTTTCACATTTGCCGTTCAAATACTGAGAAGAGACGGTGCGGTGATCAGCAGCCAGTTGAGGCACGTCACTCAGTTGTGCCTCACATGGATTGCAGACTCGGCTAACTGCTGGCCTGCTGTGCAGTGAGACCGTATTGCTATATGAACTATATTATACATTTCCATAGTTTAGTTAGCTGAGGTATATATTGTACAGTGTATTTTGTCAACAACTGTATGTGTGAAAGTATTTCTTGTGCTGAGCGATCATAAAACTGCTGCGAAGACACACTGGCTGAGGCTCGCAGTGGCCCGCCTCCTTGTGCCGGTTAATGCTAATGCGCCGTAGAAAACAGGGGGGGGTGGGGGGGTGGTGCATGTTATATTAACTAAAGCCCACACTTAAACTTTCCACGTGCAAGATTGAATCTATTGTAACCTATTTTTATGGGCTTTCCTCTTTGTGATGTTAATTCCTGTTACACGCTGTTATACAGTATATGCCTTGCGCTCTTATTTTGAAGGCGCTAAGAGCGGAAGTGATGACACGTTGGAGTGGAGCGGAGGTTTTTGAAAGAAGGTAAATAAAGTGGTCCTCGTGTAAACTGGAGCCTCTGTGTTTATTATTTTGTAGTTTCATACAGTACAGGCGACATTTATAAACCCTCAGTTACACTATTTAAAAAAGTTATTTAATAAGAAGCCAAAAAGTGCAAAAACAATAATGTTTATGTTGGAGGAGTTGTGAATGACTGCAGGGCCATAGCATTAGGTACACCTGCAGACTGCAGCACATATTTCATATTTCATTCATTCACAACTCCTCCAACACGAACATTATTGTTTTTGCCCTTTTTGGCTTCTTATTAAATAACTTTTTTAAATAGATTCAATCTTGCACGTGGAAAGTTTAAGTGTGGGCTTTAGTTGATATAACACTCCCGTCAGCGGCGCATGGACTTTTTATAAGTAAGACATTTATAAGTAAAGGTAAGACCATAATAACGTTTTTTTTTTTTTATTAAATGTGCTTTTTGTGTGCTACAGTTTGTATGTGTAAAGTTAAAGTTAAGTTAAAGTACCAATGATTGTCACACACACACTAGGTGTGGTGAAATGTGTCCTCTGCATTCGACCCATCCCCTTGTTCACCCCCTGGGAGGTGAGGGGAGCAGTGGGCAGCAGCGGCGCCGCGCCCGGGAATAATTTTTGGTGATTCAACCCCCAATTCCAACCCTTGATGCTGAGTGCCAAGCAGGGAAGAATGCTGGTATGAGCTTTTAAACATAACCCGTTAACTGCTGCCAATCAAATGGTGAATAAGATACTCTTTAGGGTTCATATGTTTGTAAATCTGACTGTTATGAAGTCAGTGCCTCACCAGCCATGAACCTCACCGCACGTCACTGGGTCCAGCAACACCGATGCATCGGCGCATGCGTCGAGCTCATAGAACAAAACCCTGTGTCTGTGCGCGTACAGCTTTTAGAAAGTCACGTGACCGATCATGAGCTGTTTTGGTCACGTGACCGATACGCGAACTGTGTCGCACTGACGCGTCCTCTGTGCCCTGTGAGCGGGTCTTTTCTACAGCCGGAGAAATAATAACTAAGAAGAGAAATCGTCTAAAATGTAATACGTTGGAAAAACTGTTTTTTTTTAATAAAAATGTGTAAAAAATAAAATAAAAATAATCCCAGTCCACAAGCATCCTCATTCACAACACGTTCTCTTAGATTTCCATGTTATGATACATGTTCACATCATTTATTGACTGTATCTAAAAAAGATAAACATATATTTTTATTTAAATGAGGATATGAAATAATCCTAAATGAAATACAATGACTTGGTTTATATTATTGTATATACTAGGTCATAAAATCAGTGTCAGTTGAGTCGGTCCATAGGTTGCCTGTAGGGATTTTTAATGTCCAGCAGATGTCAGTATTTAGTGACACAGTATCGACACAGTATCAATACAGTTTTGCAATGTGTCGAAACGCTTCATGACGCCTCATCAACCCATCACTACCGGACATGGCTTAGAGGTGGGTACATGATTTAATATAATGACAATAAATAGAAATAAACAAAAGGCGCGCACAAGGGCGGAAGTACAAAACTTGGCTATAAACACAAAACTTGCACAAAGGCAGAAACTATGAACAATGAAACAAAAACACAAACTGTGGCATTAATAAACAAAAACGTACTTGGCATGGAAGCTATGAAACAAGCAGCGTGAACTGAGCATGAAACAGAGTGGCAGGAGGGTGATGTCGCCAGTGAGACTTCCTGGCAACGATCGGTTTAAATAATAGTGACATCATTAGTGAAAACAGGTGCGTGACTCAAAACGTGAAACAGGTGCGTGACATGACGATGTGAACCAGGTGAAACTAATGGTTGCTATGGTGACAAAGAAAAGTGCACAAAAAGTCCAAAAACAAAACCGAACATGACTAAACCAAAACATTATCACACAGACATGACATATCCCAGCATAACGGAATGGCTGTTTATTTTATATTCCCTTTTTACATGACATTTGTATCACTCAGAAACATCAGTCTTATCTTAAGGTGGATTGACACTTCAGTTGACAAATGATGAGCTTCCATGCCCTGTCCACAGCCTACAATAGCTGGTGGGTCTGTGTTGAAGGGAAGGACAGAATGTTCATGGTAGATTTATGGCTCTCAGAGAAATCACGTGAACAAAGGTGTTGGGGGGCTTGAAGTGATAAAATGTTCAAATAAATATATTTCAGTGAAATATATATTAGTGGGTAAAATAAAACTGATATTGATAACCGGTATCCAACACTGATATAACATTGTGTGTGTGGGGGGGGGGGGGGGTCAGTATTTTGCATTGTATTTGGTTTTAGTATTATGTATTGTATTTCCTTTAGCAGTATGACGTATATTGTGTTGGCTGTTTTCATGTGATCTGATTGTTACATTCTTATTTCGGAGTCAGGACACAGCAATAAGGATGTAATAAACAAGCTCTTGATTCATGGAAGATGGCTTCCAAACACAATTTCTCTCCACACAAATATATTGTTTGGAATAATCAATATATTTCACATAGAACAGGTCTGTGTTCAAACCTTGTGTTGAAAACAATATTATTATTTTTTTATTTACATTTTTTTTTGACAGATATGGAATTAATTTAAACATAATAAA
The DNA here is from genome assembly GCF_033978785.1 of Entelurus aequoreus. Classification (NCBI taxonomy): domain Eukaryota; kingdom Metazoa; phylum Chordata; class Actinopteri; order Syngnathiformes; family Syngnathidae; genus Entelurus; species Entelurus aequoreus. The sequence goes on from NC_084746.1 coordinate 25,002,607, forward strand.
TGTGTTGAAAAATATAATATTGACATTGATTATAAAAGATTGATAAATGTAATTTCAGTCCAGTTTCTTCAGCTCTTAAATCAATCAATCAATCAATCAATCAATCAATCAATCAATCAATCAATGTTTATTTATATAGCCCTAAATCACAAGTGTCTCAAAGGGCTGTACAAGCCACAACGACATCCTCGGTACAGAGCCCACATACGGGCAAGGAAAACTCACCCCAGTGGGACGTCAATGTGAATGACTATGAGAAACCTTGGAGAGGACCGCATATGTGGGTAAACCCCCCCCCCCCCCCCCCCCCCCCCCCCCTCTAGGGGAGACCGAAAGCAATGGATGCCGAGTGGGTCTTACATAATATTGTGAAAGTTCAACACATCAGCGAAAGTCCAGTCCATAGTGGGGCCAGCAGGAACCATCCCGAGCGGAGACGGGTCAGCAGCGTACAGATGTCCCCATCCGATGGACAGGCTAGCGGTCCACCCCGGGTTGGGAGCAGAGTAGAAAAGAAAAGAAAAGAAACGGCAGATCAACTGGTCTAAAAAGGGAGTCTATTTAAAGGCTAGAGTATACAAATGAGTTTTAAGATGAGACTTAAATGCTTCTACTGAGGTAGCATCTCTAACTTTTACCGGGAGGGCATTCCATAGTATTGGAGCCCGAATAGAAAACGCTCTATAGCCCGCAGACTTTTTTTGGGCTCTGGGAATCACTAATAAGCCGGTGTTCTTTGAACGCAGATTTCTTGCCGGGACATATGGTACAATACAATCGTCAAGATAGGCAGGAGCTTGACCGTGTAGTATTTTATACGTAAGTAGTAAAACCTTAAAGTTGCATCTTAGGTGCCCAGGAAGCCAGTGCAAGTGAGCCAGTATAAAGTATAAAGTATTCTCTACAGCAGTGGTCCCCAACCTTTTTGTAGCTGCGGACCGGTCAACGCTTGAAAATATTTTTTTTTTACATAAATAAATACAATCATGTGTGCTTACGGACTGTATCCCTGCAGACTGTATTGATCTATATTGATATATAATTTATATATTGTGTTTTTTATGTTGATTTCATAAAAATAAAACAAATATTTTTTTATTTTTTTTTATTTTTTTAATTTCTTGTGCGGCCCGGTACCAATCGGTCCGCGGACCGGTACCGGGCCGCGGCCCGGTGGTTGGGGACCACTGCTCTACAGGATGAACAGATACAGTAAGTTTCTCCAAGCTTTGTGATAGCTGGAAGAAACTTATTGGATCATAAATGTAATAATAAACACGAAAGGAACACAATTAATTCTGATATAATTTATCCACCAAAAGGTGTTGCGGTCTGGAGAATCTCCTTCCTGAGCATAACATATTTGTCATCCCAAATAAAGTTAAAATCATGTCACACGTCAAAATGATTAACACATTTTACCCCTTCTGTCTAAATTCATACAGGCTGTTTCTTCAGAATGCTCTTTTTGTCACATTGAAAAAGAGTCAATTAACTATGAATAGCCCATCTCCCAATTATTCTGGACTTAACTTTCTGTTGTGTTGTTTAGTACTTACAATATACGGTTTGACTTAAAAGAATTATGTTCTTACATTGTAAACGTCATAAAAACTTGAGTATGCTGTCTAACTGTTATAGGAATATTCCATATTCATAAATCCAGAGTAATGTCATGCAAACCAAATAGTTTTTAGTTTCATTATCCATCCATCCATTTTCTACTGTTTATTCATCTCGGGGACATTATAAAAAAAATAAATTAAGAAAAAAATCTGTTTAATATTATGCTTTATTTGCTTTTCTTTATGCTTTATGTGTTAATTTTCGCACATGTTTCTTGTTTGTTTTGTTTTCTTTCTACGTTAGTGTTGATTCAATAAATTGTTAATTTTTTGAAAGTAAAGACAAAAATAATTTGCATATACTTATTTTGATTATTATTATTTTACTTATACAGATTATTTTTATTTTCAGATTATTAAAATATCTATTATATTGTTATTGAAATACATTTGGGGAAAACGTGCCCTTCCCTTTGTGAAGTCTTCCTGTTTCCATCACATGACAGTATATGCGGCAGCATGGCTCGTTTGGTGAAGTGGCCATGTGGATCCCCGCTTCCGCCATCCTAGTCACACACAGCAATTTAGACAACACAACATTATAGAATACATGAAAAAACACAGGGACATTACAAATTACATAAAGTATAGGGACAAAAGTTCTTGTTTCTGATGGAACAGAACTCTTGCTAGAATATAAGATGATGTGATTGGTGGTTTCACTGCCTGCCAGTCAAGAAATGACGTGTGAATGGCAGCTACACAGAAATATAGACACCGCAGAGCACTTTTAGACGAATGCCTGATTGGGCGGTCTGGTTAAAGATCAGTTCAGCTAATTTTTTGCAACTCAAAACTTGGCTAAAACCAGATTAATTGTTCCTGTTTAACGAGGCATCTCCTCCTAACTAAACGAGTGCACATATTGCCCATCCCCTTAAAAAGGGTGGATGGGTCGCACTATTATCCAATGAAAACCTTAATTTTATTCCTAACCTAAGTAATACATATAAATCATTTGAGGGGCTTACTATGAGGTCTGTCACACCGCTACCTCTCTATCTGGCTGTTATCTAACACCCTTGCTCCTGATGGGTGCTGGTTAGCGCCTTGCATGGCAGCTCCCGCCATCAGTGTGTGAATGTGTGTGTGAATGGATTAATGTGGAAATACTGTTAAAGCGCTTTGAGTACCTTGAAGGTAGAAAAGCGCTATACAAGTATAACCCATTTATCATTTATAATAATCAAGCTGTAGCAACATTGTTATTGTTAGAGCGAAGACTGAGGAACTATTTTACTAGCGTAGTAAGACATCGTCTCGGCAAAGGCATTAGCTGTAAACTAGCTACAGCGAGAGATAAGCTAGCTTTTGCGTCAGCAGCTGAATCGCTTTTGAGTTTGTAATGCACAACACAATGCGATAGGACCACAATCTATACTGACTGAAAAGCATGAAAAATCATATCAAAGTATCTGTAAAGTATTTGTCTACATTTCATGTTTTGTTTGCTAACAGCTAGCTTGAGAGTGTATGTAGTAATAATAGCTGCATGTATCATGATCAATATTAAAGTGACTCACTCGATAAACAGTTTCATACATTTTTTTAGTTGACTATGGGGTAAGCACACCATTTATGTCCGCATAGCTTTGCTCCAAGTTCCACATTTACACCGTGACCAAGTCACGCCGACCCCACTCTCTCAGCTTCCGTCTGCTCCAACGTTTCGCCCTCTGTTCGTGCTCGCTTCTAGAAGCGGTAGTTCATCCTCCGTATATTCAGGTTCAAAAACATAAGGTTGTGAATCCTCATTCGTCCAAAAATAGTCATCATCGTTGTCTGTTACCAAGTCTGCCATGATTCCAACACACTGGCCTTTGTTTCCAGAAGTAGGAACACACCTTTTTTGCCGGAAGTCGGAAGTGCGCTGCTTATGGAAACAGAAACAAATGCGGTGAGGAAAGAAGTTCTGGTAATGCATAAAATTACCAAAATATATTGAACATATTGTTATGAACGTGTCTTTTACTTTATTATAATATATAATATATATTACATAATATATTTATATAATATAACGTTGATGGAGAGTATTGAAGTTGTTTTAGAGTTCTTTGAATGCCACAACGGTGACTCACATTAGTCACATTCTGCAATAGTTAAAATTTTTTTAAATCATCTTTAGGATCCTAAAAAAAAAAAAAAAAGACATATGTTCTTGTTACGATAATAAAATGATTTGAACGATAGGCAACATTGACCTCAGAAAGTGCAGTTCCCCTTTAAAATGTATTTTGTTTGGATTGACAGCTATTCTATTAGATCATAATGAGATGCCCGGTGACGGTATAATATTGAATGTGTCCATGTTAATGACCAAATAGATTTGCACCATAAAGGCACCTAATGTTTTGGAGAGCACCTTTATGCTGCATGGCTTATTCTGACTAAACAATGTCAGACGTATTTAGACAATAACACACACACGCACACACACACACACACACACACACACACACACACACACACACACACACACACACACACACACACACACACACACACACACACACACACACACACACACACACACACACACACACACACACACACACGACCAAAACAATCAATCTAATTTAGTTTTTTATCAGTCAGTCTAGCATCTATTTTGTAGAATAGAATGATTCTCTGCTTCCCTCTCCAGATGTTTATGCATCGTAGCATATTTAAAGTGTTGGCAATAAAAAGGAAAAAAGAACAAAGTTATTTGAATGGACGCAATCTGTCAACCAGAACTTATATAGTTGCACAAAAGAGAGTGAAAATCAATCTAGTTTTGTTTATCTTAATACTGAGACAGATCTTCATGCAAAATAGTCAAACGTGGGTATCATTGATCACATTGACTCAACAGTGCCTCTGCTGGTTGCATTCAATAATGCACTCCATTCTGCCACCAAGACTCAAAACTAGTGTATTTTAGCACTGGCTCAAAATAAAAAAAAAAACAACAAAAAAAACAAAACAATATATAAGGAAAACACCATCAGTTACCATATGTCATGTTACAATTAGTGGCTTAAAAATCAGAAAAAAATACATGTCTACATTTTAGATAATTAAAAAATCAATTAAATAAATTGTCGTTAGGTCCAAATAAGATGATTGTTGTTCATGGCTGTCATTCACAGATGTATAAAAGAAGAATAAAATAATATATAAAAAACATATAAAACGGATGCTATGGCTGTTGTCCTGTTGAACCGAGGAGTAAGATTTAACACTTTTCTAGACACTGCTTTTGCGTTATGTTGTTACTGATCTCCTGCACATGTGTGTGTGTGTTTGTTATGTGGAGCATAACTTACATGCTCGGCGTAAGCGCCGTCTAGACAGCCACATAACCATGACAAACAACCACTTCAATCAATCATCCATTTCACACAAATGAGACATCTCAATCATCAATTAATTCACATCAAACCAGATTTATAGCCCCGTATGTATTCCTTTGACATTTTGATATACATAAAAAGTTTAAGCACAGGGTGGCAGGCATTTGCAGCCCTAGCTTTATGATGTACTGCATGTCAAATTCACCTACTAGATTGACAACAGCGTACGCGTCTTCATTGAGGATTTTTGTCCACAATCCACGACATCAATCTGACATTTTCCTAAAAGCTTCTGACTTCGCCGGGGATTTGAATCAAGTCAGCAAATGGATTGTGGACCATTATAGAGCACATCAGGGTAGCTGCCTTTTGATAGAAGCCACAAAACGCTTTTATTAATGAGGTCTGGAAAATGTCATTTTCGAACTCAAAAGTGTGAAATATCCGCCCCCAGGAGAGGTGGAAATAAATGCAGACTTTACCTCAATTGAAATTTTCAATTATGTAATAATAACTGCATTGTTTTTAAAAAGTATATTGCACAATTGGAATAATAGCTATCGTATTTTTCGGACTATAAGGCGCATTTAAAATAATTTCATTTTCTCAAAAATCGACAGTACGTTTGGTTGTGCTTACCGACCTCGAAGCAATTTTATTTGGTGCATGGTGTAATGATAAGTGTGACCAGTAGATGGTAGTCACACATAAGAGATACGTGTAGACTGTGATATTACGCCAGTAAACAACACCAAAACTTTAAATATTCCATTGAAAATAAAGAACATTACACACGGCACTCTAAAATTTGTCAAAATGTTTTAGTAGGACTTGGAAGCCGCACCGCTTGATGGATTATCGGCCCATTACGGCTACCATAGTCAGAGATTTTACTATGGTGTGTGTATAAGGACCGCAACATGGTAGCCATTAGCAGACATATTATCTGGCGTTTTGTTTCACAATATTATGCAAAACCAACTTTCTTACCTTCTGGTACCTGCTGATCTGTATTTGAGATCTGCATAAGTCCTAAAAAATTTGCGCATGTCTGCCACTGTAGTCCGTGACAATTACGTAGTTGATAAGCTTCTTCTTTTTCACTATCTTCTTGTTATGGGACATTCATCCTTCGCTGTTGCCATTTGTAATATAAAGTAGCGTAAAGTTCTAACTTATATCTAGATATGGAAGCGCTAAAAACTACCGGTGTAGTGGGTTTACCTAATTCACCCACGGAACTTGAGTTATTAGAGAGTTCCGGTCAGATGATTTTTCACGAGACACATTTCCGGCGTTGTTGTTGCACTAGTGAGCCACGGATGAGGAGATGGTTCTCCGTTATTGATTTAAGTAAAGTCTGAACGTCATTAAAACAGTTAGCTCCATGTTTTGACACTTCTTCCACTCCCGTCCTTGCATGCTACACCGCTACAACAAAGATGACGGGGAGAAGACACTGCCGAAGGTGAGCCACGTAAATAAGACCGCCCACAAAATGGCGCATACTGAAGCGAATGTCAGAAAGCGACTTGAAGATGATCTGTAAAACATAATCTATGCAACATTTTGATCAAAGAACCACCATCACATGTTATGTAGACCACAAGGAAGTGTTTTAAATTGAGACAAAAATCATAATATGACCCCTTTAATGCGCCTTGTATGAAAAAAGACCTGAATACAGTAGACCCGCTCATCGGCAGTGCACCTTATAATCCAATGCGCCCTATGGTCTAGAAAATACCGTACTCTATTTAGAGAACTCTGCCACAGTTGATTTGTCATTATCACTTGACGATGGATAATTCACTGAGAAGATTTCCGGACTGTAAAATTGAACTCACTAACCCTAAAACTGTGACTAAATGGCATATACAGTACTACCATCACGATCGGGTTGCGCAATATAGACAATATACGATATCAATGATATAAATTTGTCTGACAATAGAGCTTTTATTGCGATTGTCATATCGTGATAATGCATGTTGATGACAAATTCTAGCTGTGTCCCCCAACTTTCACAGCAACAAGCGAATAACTTCATTCTCAACAAAATGTAGCGGGCTAGCGGCTAATTAGATCAATATTTTTTTATTATCACAACTCTTTGCTGTTTTTGTTATTCAGATTATAAGTCTTTGGACACAGGAGGACTTTAAAGGGGAACTGCACTTTTTGGGGGAAATGTTGTCTATCGTTTACAATCTTTTTTTTAAACGATATACACAGTGTAAGTCTTTTTATAGTAACAGAAACGTTCATAACAATATGTAATTGTGGAAGTCGCTTCCTAGCAGCTCCACTGTCAGACACGGCACAGGAGCCAAGCGTGCAGGTTTTAACAAGGTTTTAATAAATATAGGTTTTTAACAAAAGTTTTCTCCAGCAGAACGCTACCTTTCAGTCGCGTCCGTATCTTCTCTCTCCTCCTGCTCCCGGCCGCTTACTGTTAAAGACAACAGATGATTAGCTTAACACGTACCACCTGTGAAATCTTATCACCTGCCAGCTGTGTCTCGCCGTCAGCACTGCCACGCCCCCGTCTGATGGTGCTCTGTCCTCAGCACCATGGACAGAGGCGGTGACCTTTGCTCCTGCAGGCAGCGCTGACAACATCTCCCCCCACAGTACTATGTTCATTATTATTATTATCAATTTTGATCAGATTTTTTTCCACGCATTGATTTCTGTTTCCATAGTAGCGCACGTCTGACTTCTGGCAACGTGTGTGTTCCTACTTCCGGAATCAAACACGAGTGTTTTCTAATCATGGCAGACTTGGTAACAGACAACGAAGACGACTATTTTTGGACAATAAAGATTTTCAACCTCATATTTTTGGATTTAAATATAAATCTGCTTTTTGAAATTGAGCACGAAGGTAGAGTGAGACGTTGGAGCAGACGGAAGCCAGGAGAGGGGGATGAAAGCGATTTTGACTCTACAAATTCCATTAGTTGCATTGCTAGCCACCAAGAACGAGCTGATTCGTACATGTTAGAAAGCGAAAGCAAAACAACCTTTTCTTACCTTGCAAAATGCAAAATGTGTTATGTACAGCAGGAGTAGACGGCACAGACCACAAGGGGGCGTAGTAGTTCTATGATTTATTATGTATATAAACACTATATATATATATATGTATATAAACACTATATATATATATATATATATATATATATATATATATATATATATATATATATATATATATATATATATATATATATATATACAGTATATATATGTATATAATAAACAATACTAATATAAACTGGAGAATGTAGTGTGACAAAAATCCAAACGTGTGTGTGTGTGAGACTGTGTGGAATTAACTGTTGTGTGTCACCGTGAGTGTTGAGCGAGAGGCGGAAGTCCTAGAGGGGAACGGCCGGCTCGAATGTCCGTGAGACAGGCAGGTTGTCGGGGGAGAGGTATAGCAAGGCGTCAAAAGGTCCGTGTCCAAGCAGGGGTCGAGGATCACGGGAGACAGTCCAAAATCCAGAGAGGAGTCGAGGCACTCAGCTCGATCACGGGAGACAGGGAAAGCACTGCGGAAAACACAAAGGATATAAGACACGGGAACTGGGAAGGCACAGAGAGAAAGCAAGTATGTGGGAGGGGAGCCAGAGACGCGATAGCTTCCTGTGTACAGAGATCTACGTTCCGGCACCGGATCTTCGGGTACGCTGGTCTTTATGCCGTCTGCCCTCATCAGACCCAGGTGCACGGATTGCAGATTGCTTGCAGCCGAGCAGGGGCATGGCTGGGATGCGGGAAGAGCGAGCAGAGGCGTGTCCCGGCGCGCCTCCAACATACGGCATGCGAGACTGCGCATGCGCCGTGACAGAAGTTCCCCTTTAGGGCAAAATCCAAAGGATTTAACTCAAAGCCAATTCTCCACTGCATCATGATTAGAACGTGGGCGATACATGACTCAATGGACGAATGTCAAAATATAAATTGTTTAGGTATGTTTAATAAAGTAATACATGTAATGGTACAGCGGCGAAGGAGACGGCACAGAGACAGGGACGTCGCTTAACATGAAGCGTATTTATTTATACCAAGGAATGATGTGTGTAACTATTCCAAATATGTGTGGTGAGACTATGTGAAGGGATTATATGTTGAGTGTTACCAGGAGGTGTAGAAAGTGCGTGTTGAGACAGATGCGGAAGTCCAGAAAGGGCAAGGCAGGCTCGGAGGTCCGGGGACAGGCTAGTGGTCAGGGGCTGGAGAGAGGTGTCGTTGTCCGGGGGCAGGCGAAAGGTCGAGATCCGGGAAGGCAGCAGGAAGTCCAGAGGGAATCCGGGGAGACGAGACACACAGCTCAAAACCAGGGAATGACGCGGAGCTGCTGTTTGACGACACAGGACAAGACACGATGAGCACAAATGAGGGGAAAGACAAAGAGCGAGGAAGCACATAGGCGAGGAAAACTACAGACGTGTAAGGCTTACTGTACAGGTACAAGTAGCTACGTTCTGGCACTGGAACGCAGGAAATGCTGCTTTAAGATGAGAGTGGAATCCTCATCAGTGTCAGGTGTGTTGATCACTGATTGAGTGCGCACAGCTGAATGTGCAACGGCGGGTGCTTGAGCCGTAACAATACAGACGGTTCTCAAATGCAGCATTAATGCTAATGTTGTCTAAACATTAGTTTTAGGTTTGGTTCAATCTAACCATTGGAGAATCATTAGCTAACATTCTTTTAACGTTATGCGTTAGCTGGGTTTGCGCGGACACACACCGAGAAGGGAGGAGATGATATTGGCGGCTTTTAATGAGAGAAAGGGTCCCAGCAACTCGAAGCAAGTGTGACGTTAGGCTCACTTTTTGTCACGAGCATGGTGCGACAGTATCTAAACAGAGTCTCTAAACAATCTCCAATAACACCATAAATAGATGCTAGATTTGCTGCCAATCATTTTTAATACAGAAAAAATGAGTAAAAGGATTGGCAAAATCCCTAAAAACAAAAAATTCATTAAAAAATCTCAACAAAGTACATCGTACAATGAGCAGCAACAATTTGAAATGTATATTCACATTGTTTTGCCTTTTAAAAGAATATACGCATCCTAGCAAATCATGCAATGACGTCTTATAAACCACGCCCCTAACCACGCCCCCACAAACACAGGTATTTTGGCAATTTAGAGGAAACCCTGACATTGACAAATTAAAAACGTCTTACATTACGATCATGCTTTGTCAGAGATGTTTTGTAATGTTAATCTGTGATATTTGCACCTAAAGAAATGCTAGTACATCAGTTTAGGAATATTCATTACAAAATGATTAGCAGGCTCAATATTACATGTTATTAATTAACAAAGAAGATTAAAACGTTGTCATGCAGCAATATGAAGACCATTACCTTGTGCAACATGTAATGTACAGAATATCAGAAGCATTTATTCAGATACAAATATCACATAAATGATTACTGTTACAATATATTGTATGACGCTATAATAATTTTTTATTTTTGGTTAAAGAAAATAACTCAAGTACCCAAGCTTTCTGGTCGTTTCCGCAACAATGTCATGACGCGACATGGCATGCCGTTCTTTGTTAGTACCTGTATACTACTTAAAAAACCAAGCCTCGACCCCTCTCTCCTCTCTAACCTTAGACCTATCTCTAATCTTCCATACATTTCCAAAATATTAGAGAAGGTTGTCTACAGTCAGTTTTTGCCCTTCTTAGAGGATAATTGTATCATTGAGCTGTTCCAGTCCGGTTTTAAAGCCCTCCACAGCACAGAGTCTGCGCTTCTAAAAGTTTTTAACGATATCCTCCTGTCAACGGATTCTGGTAAATATGTTGTCCTGGTGCTTTTAGATCTGTCTGCTGCGTTTGACACCGACCACGCTACCTTAATCACTCGTCTTGAGAACTGTGTGGGCATTAAGGGCGCCGCCCTCAACTGGTTCCGGTCGTACCTAACCGACAGGAGTTTTTGTGTAAAAATAGACAGTTTTATGTCTTCCACAGCTCCTTTACCACATGGGGTACCCCAGGGCCCAATCCTTGCCCCAATTTTATTTGCGCTTTACCTTCTCCCCCTTGGCTCTGTTTTTAGGAAGTACGGTATTGCGTTTCATTTTTATGCCGATGATTGCCAGATCTATTTTCCCATGGCACAAAATTACACGGTTCAACGTCTCATTGACTGCCTGCACGACATCAAAGCTTGGCTTCCAGCTAACTTCCTGAGCCTTAATGAAGACAAAACAGAAGTTATGTTGTTCGGCCCAAGTCGCTATCCCTCCCCCAACGTTGACCTCGGCACTCTGACCCCGTATCTCAGCAACTGTGTCACAAACCTGGGGGTAAAGTTCGACTCAGATTTTAAATTCGAAAAACAAATCAACAGCGTCGTACAAAAAAGCTTGTATCATGTACGCCAAATAGCGAAAGTGAAACCGCTTCTATCAGGACATGATCTTGAGAAATTAATCCACGCCTTTATCTCGACTCGTCTAGACTACTGCAATGCCCTGTATGCAGGCATTAGCCAGGCCTCCCTCGCCCGCCTGCGGCTCGTGCAGAACTCTGCTGCTCGTCTGCTAACACAGACCCGCAAACGTGAGCACATTACCCCTATATTAGCGTCCCTTCACTGGCTCCCTGTGCGTTACCAAATCAATTTTAAACTCCTTCTATGTTTTTAAATGTCTAAACAACCTCGCTCCAACATATCTCTCCGACCTCCTTCAGCCTTACTGCCCCACCCGATCCCTAAGATCAGCCGATCAGCTGCTACTGACGGTCCTTGACACAAGGCTGAAGCTTAGAGGTGACAGAGCTTTCGCCGCTGCTGCTCCCAAGCTCTGGAACGACCTATCTCTGAGTGTTAGACAGGCCTCCTCTCTTCCTGTTTTTAAATCTCTCTTAAAAACATACTTTATTCCATGGCTTTTAACACTGAGTGATATCCATCCTGCTATGGCGCCCCATAATACACCTGCTGTGAACCTGTTTTTATGTTTTTGTGTTCTATTTTATTAATTTTATTAATTTGATTAATTTTATTAATTCTATTTATTTAGTTTTTATCGTGCTCTGTTTGAGTTGTGTTGTGTTTGCTTGGTTCTCGTATTATCTTTTAACCTGCCCATTGTACAGCCCTTTGGCTACCCCTGTGGTAAATTTTAAATGTGCTTTATAAATAAAGTTGATTTGATTTGATTTGATACCGAAAAATCCTAATTCATGTGTGTGTATATATATATATATATATGTATGTATATAAATGTATGTATATATATATATATATATATATATATATATATATATATATACACAGTACAGGCCGGACATACCTTCACATTCAATGCGTTTTCTTTATTTACATTGTAGATTGTCACTGAAGGCATCAAAACTATGAATGAACACATGTACATAACAAAAAAAGGTTAAATAACTGAAAACATGTTTTATATTGTAGTTTCTTCAAAATAGCCACCCTTTGCTCTGATTACTGCTTTGCACACTCTTGGCATTCTCTCGATGAGCTTCAAGCACACCTGTGAAGTAAAAACCATTTCAGGTGACTACCTCTTGAAGCTATATGAACAATGTACAATACAATATAAAAACAAGTTAATTATAGATGAATAAATATTCAATTTTTGATCGATTAGTAGCCAATGAATCATAATCTATTTGTGAGATTCCCACTTCTAGAGCCAATTGTTGGAAATAATTTAAATATTTCATTATTATTGTTTTACCTGCACTATGTGTTTTTGTCACAATATAATTAAGATACATTTAAAACAACTTTTAGTATCAGTATATTATATAGCATTTGTATTATCAATCCAATACCCAAAGTTGTAGTATTGCCAAAAACTAATGTAAAATATCCAAACAAAATAATATGTGTTTTTTACATTTTAATAGAAGTGTAGATGGAAACATTTTACAACAGAAAGAATCCAGATATTAACGGTAAATTAGCAAGAAGATTAACAATTGTTTTGTGAAAATAATATAACTGAAAATAAAACAATATGCTAACGCATTTGTCAGCGGCCAAATTAGGAGCCTTTGTAACCCATTTTGAAATGTTCATATCATCATTTATATGCCAAATAACATATTGTGATATATATAGTTATCGCAAAAGGCTGCAGTATATATCACAATATAGAGTTTAGGCCATACCACTCATTATAACATCACATCATTGTAATTTGGCTTTTTGTGGAACGGTCCAAAAGTAAACGGAAGAGGCAACCAGGTGGATGAAAAAGCTTCCAAACACAAAATCCCTTTTGTCATGAAGCTTTTAAATAAATAATATAAAAGCACACACAAGAGGATCAAGGACAATGGAGAGAAGGCCCAATTCACTCTGTGGATGAATGCATCACTATTGATTAAGGCCTCTTTTCTGCTTCTTCATTGTAGTACACTGTAATGCAAAGCTCAGTGAACTGATCACTTAGCACAGAAATCTGGTTAATCAAAGGTTGTGTGGCCTCATCACGGAGGACTTAAGAGCATGATGTACCTGTCATTTACACTACAGCAACATTATATATATATATATATATATATATATATATATATATATATATATATATATATATATATATATATATATATATATATATATATATATATATACACTACCGTTCAAAAGTTTGGGGTCACCCAAACACTTTTTTGGAATAGCCTTCATTTCTAAGAACAAGAATAGACTGTTGAGTTTCATATTAAAGTTCTCTTTTTCTGGCCATTTTGAGCTTTTAATTGACACCACAAATGTGATGCTCCAGAAACTCAATCTGCTCAAAGAAAGGTCAGTTTTGTATCTTCTGTAACGAGCTAAACTGTTTTCAGATGTGTGAACATGATTGCACAAGGGTTTTCTAATCATCAATTAGCCTTCTGAGCCAATGAGCAAACACATTGTACCATTAGAACACTGGAGTGATAGTTGCTGGAAATGGGCCTCTATACACCTATGTAGATATTGCACCAAAAACCAGATATTTGCAGCTAGAATAGTCATTTACCACATTAGCAATGTATAGAGTGTATTTCTTTAAAGTTAAGACTAGTTTAAAGTTATCTTCATTGAAAAGTACAGTGCTTTTCCTTCAAAAATAAGGACATTTCAATGTGACCCCAAACTTTTGAACGGTAGTATATATATATATATATATATATATATATATATATATATATATATATATATATATATATATATATATATATATATATATATATATATATATATATATATATATATATATATACGATCACAGACCGTGTAACAAATGCGAACGTCTTCCGGGTTAAGCTTTAACCCGGATGTGATTAATTTTCATTCATATTTGTTAACGCGATAATTAATTTTTATTAATCACATGCGTTAACATGTTAACGTTGACAGCCCTGATATATATATATATATATATATATATATATATATATATATATATATATATATATATATATATATATATATATATATATATATATATATATATATATATATATTGGGACGGCGTGGCGAAGTTGGTAGAGTGGCTGTGCCAGCAATCGGAGTGTTGCTGGTTACTGGGGTTCAATTCCCACCTTCTACCTTCCTAGTCACGTCCGTTGTGTCCTTGGGCAAGACACTTCACCCTTTGCTCCTAATGGCTGCTGGTTAGCGCCTTGCATGGCAGCTCCCGCCATCAGTGTGTGAATGTGTGTGTGAATGGGTAAATGTGGAAATACTGTCAAAGCACTTTGAGTACCTTGAAGGTAGAAAAGCGCTATACAAGTATAACCCATTTATCATATATATATATATATATATATATATATATATATATATATATATATATATATATATATATATATATATATATATATATATATATATGCTACCATGCTATTTACATGGCAGCACGGTGGAACAGGGGTTACTGCGTGTGCCTCACAATAAGAAGGTCCTGGCTTTGATCCCCGGGCTCGGAGTCTTTCTGTGTGGAGTTTGCATGTTCTCCCCGTGACTGCGTGGGTTCCCTCCGGGTAGTCCGGCTTTCTCCCACCTCCAAAGACATGCACCTGGGGATAGGTTGATTGGCAACACTAAATTGGCCCTAGTGTGTGAATGCGAGTGTAAATGTCATCTGTCTATCTGTCAACCTGCGATGACCCAGAGAGCGACAAGAAATGGATGGATGGGTTTGGACACACCTTCTCATTCAATACGTTTTCTTTATTTTCATGACTATTTGATTGTCACTGAAGGCATCAAAACTATGAATGAACACATGTGGAGTTATGTACTTAACAAAAAACGTTGAAATAACTGAAAACATGTTTTATATTATAGTTTCTTTAAAATAGCCTCACTTTGCTCTGATTACTTTTTCGCACACTTTTGGCATTCTCCCGATGAGCTTCAAGAGGTAGTCACCTGAAATTGTTTTTACTTCACAGGTGTGCTTGAAGCTCATCAAGAGAATGCCAAAATTGTGCGAAAAAGTAATCAGAGCAAAGGGTGCCTATTTTGAAGAAATTACAATACAAAACATGTTTTCAGTTATTTCACCTTTTTTTGTTAAGTACATAACTCCAAATGTGTTCATTCATAGTTTTGATGCCTTCAGTGACAATCTACAATGTAAATAGTCATGAAAATAAGGAAAACACATTAAATGTGTCAGGATTCTCACTGACAGTTTGTTATGTTTTATTGTTTTCTCTGTGTTTGTTTTATTTCCTGTCAGCGCTCTTATTTCGGTTCCTTTTCCTGCATGTCTCCCTGAGCGCTTGTTTCCCTCACCTGTACCTGATTGGCAGTCTGGCACACCTGGTGGCAATTGCCAATCAGGCTCCTATTTATACATGCCTCTCACTCCAGTCAGTGCTGGAGTATTATTAGCTGTCTCCAGTTTTCTTGTTTGCTGGTTCCTGTTCACCTGTTTTCCTGGTATCCTGTTTCCTGGTTCCTGGTTTGTGTTTTTCCTGCATTTTTTGGACATTAAAAATCATGTCTTCCTGTGTCAAGCCTGCCATCTCTGCATCTTGGGGTTCGTCACCCCACTTCCTGACAGAATGATGAGAAGGTGTGTCCAAACTTTTGGCCTGTACTATATGTCAAACAATAATACATCAAATATGGCTGATTTAATATGACATAAAATAGTTACAAGTGCTAATAACTGATATTACAGAATTTCTATTATTGGTTACACTCAGAGCAGCCATTTTAAAAAGCCAGGACTCAACTTTCAGAGTAGGAAATCCGTCATCAGGGGGCGTTCCAGGTAAACTTCTGACTCGGAACTCAGAAATTCCGACTTCCCAGTACAAATGGAACACTCTATTATCCTTTGCGCTATACAATCCAACGTGCATCCTGGATAATATTTAATAATTGTACACTTTCAAAATGCTATATAAACTAGCAGACCTTCTTTATAAGAGAATGTGGCAGCAAAGAGCACTCTGTTCAGCGACAGCCATAATAAATTCATTCAAGTCGCACCAATCTAGTATGATGCTGTGTCGTCTTGGAGGGAAAAATCTGTTCTCATTCTCACCCTCATAAATCACTCAGTAAGTCTAGAGTGTCACGTTTAGAAAAACTAAAAGTCACCTAGGCCCTGCTTTGGAGACATACAAAGAAAAGCATGTTACAAAGGCAGATTGTCAACATATGAAATTAAATCCCCCAATATAATAACATGGATTACAGATGGCAGCAATGATATTCTTGAATGTGTGTGCTGTGAAGAATCAATCGTTTAACTTAAAAGCTGCCACCCCAGGCTGTTATATTGGAATACCACACACAAAAAAGTGTTTTTCCAGTCTCATAAGCTTTTTGTGTAGTTTTGTGGGACTCATCCATTTAGCACCTCTATTCAGTTTATACATTTCCTATAGTTGCCTATAGTGTAGAACTCCTACACGATGGATGCCATGATTGTTAACAATGAGTTTAGGGAAAGTTTACTGTTTACTGTTAGCTGTTTACTGCATGGCACAGGTAGGAGAAAAGGAAGGCTTGATTTGCTCACCCTAGCCCACCTACAGCACAGTATGGGTAATGTTGCTTCATTAGAGTGTTTTTTAATATACTTTTTTAAATCTGAGCTTTTTATTTATTCTTTTTCAAGTTTCAAGTTTCAAATTTCCAGTTTTATTCGTCACATGCAGAGTACACCACAGTGAAATGCTTTTTTCCATGCTCTTCAGATATTGCATACAGTGCGATCCAAACACTAGTTACAGAATCTAATACACTAAATACAAAGAAAATACGATACAATACAATATTGGATTTGTTGCTATGGTGTCATCATTCCTTATATTAGCCAAATATTTATCTCTGATAATGTTGTGCACCCCTAAAAAAAAGATCAGGCTAAATTAAAGATAAAAGGACACTAGTTTACATCTAAAAAAATATATATAGGAAACATATATATGTCTAGACTACAGAGTCTCAATAAACAGGAGAGTTTGCTGTTGAAATGTCTATTAAACATCCCAATTGCTCCAGTACTGTTCAGTCCTAGAGCATGGATAAATAAGCCTCCTGCTTGGCTGCTACTCTGGTATGCCAGGATGAAGTGGTTGGTTTATATTCTCCATTATGGCTTGCAGCTCGTCTCTCCTCCGTTTTTTAACTGCAGTGTCCAGTGTGTCAACCCTCTCTCCAGCACTGGACCGGCTTTCTTCATCAGCCTGTCCTGCAGTCTGGTGTGTCTTGCCGTTATGTTGCTACCCCAGCAGACAGCTCCTAAAGTCAGGGCACTTTCAACCACAGACCGATAAAACATGAGCAGCATCTCTGTGCAAACATTAAAAGACCTCAACCTCCTTAAGAAGAAAAGCCTGCTCTGGCTCCTCTTATAGCAGACCTGGGCAAATTAACGGGGGCCGCATCGTTAAGCTTTTCGATCTGGCCCACCGGACATACCCAAATAATTTTTTTAGATCTTTAAGATGAAAACTGTAGCTGCCATTATGATGTGCAGTGATGTTTTCATATGACCGTAAGTCTTGAACTATACAAAGTATATTAATTGTTGGGATCTGAGCTTTTGCATGATATACTAGTTACTATGGTAATCTAAGTCACAGCAGCTCAGACGAGACACCAAGCAGTGTGGGTGGGGAGCGTTTCCACAGAGTGTTTCCAGAGCGGCCAGCCTAAAATGTGGGTGACAGGGACAGGAGATTTTTACAACAAAGTTCTAAAGCTTAGCGATATATCAAATATATCAGATTGTAGGTGGGGTTGATTGTAAAATATGTCAATCGAGAGAGGGTGTGTAGTTCAATGTTGTCGATATTCAGTGTTTTATCGTTCATAGTTAATATTGTAAACCCCACATTCTTTATTTACATGTACATTCTAGATGTCTCATTCAGTAAAAACAAAGAAAAAATCCATTCTGTTTTTTAAGGCGGTCTGTCATAACGTTTTTAGCATTCAATCAATTATTGTGAGGTTTTGTATTTGTGTTCCTGAAAATCAGATATACCGGCCCCCAGACACATATTTTTCTCAAAATTTGGCACCCCAAGTCAAAATAATTTCCCAGGCCTGTCCAAAGACATGCACCTGGGGATAGGTTGATTGGCAACACTAAATTGGCCCTAGTGTGTGATTGTGAGTGTGAATGTTGTCTGTCTATCTGTGTTGGCCCTGCGATGAGGTGGCGACTTGTCCAGGGTGTACCCCGCCTTCCGCCCGATTGTAGCTGAGATAGGCTCCAGCGCCCCCCGCGACCCCGAAGGGAATAAGCGGTAGAAAATGGATGGACGGATGGATGTCTTATAGAGTGCATCCGTATTTACGGACCAATCCAGGTTGCTGCCCATATGCACACCCGGATACTTAAAAAAGGGTGGACCGCTTCGATTTCATCTTGACTGGTAATAGAGGAGGCTTACTCTGTCGAAAGTTAATGACCATTTCTTTGGTCTTACTAATGTTCAGGAGTAGTCCGTTCCTCTCTCTGGTTTGTGGGGAGTTCCACAAACCACGTTAAACCCAGATTCCGATCAAACAAAGGTCTTAACTCATTCTCCTTCTATGCCACATTAATATGGAATGCACTCCCAACAGGTGTAAAAGAAAGTGCATCTCTATCCTCCTTCAAAACCGCACTAAAACAACACCTCCAGGCAACTTCAACCCTTAACTAACACCCTCCCCCCTCCACATCCCACCTCCCCGGATTGTAAATAACCAAATGTAAATAATCAAATGTATTTCTAATGTATATACTTGTTCTTATGCTATCTGTACTCACTATGTTCTCTGCTCGCTGTACATATCAAGTCAGTCCTACACTGTTTCAATGCCCATTTCCCTGATGATGCAATTGTTGATGACTGAAGTGCTGTTATCAACCAAACCCTCCTCATCCCACCCCCCGGATTGTAAATAATGTAAATAATTCAATGTATATACTCTGATGATTAACTTGTGTGATGACTGTATTATGATAATAGTATATATTTGTACCATGAATTGATTTACGTGGACCCCGACTTTAAACAAGTTGAAAAACTTATTCGGGTGTTACCATTTAGTGGTCAATTGTACAGAATATGTACTGCACTGTGCAATCTACTAATAAAAGTTTCAATCAATCAATCAATCCCAAAAGTCACTCACCAGAACTTTTTACTTCGCTTCCAGCCCCTCGCTCAGCTAGCCCATCTATATCTAGTCTTTCACGTTAGCTGGGCGACCAATTTTGGGGAATGGCACCAAACAAGAAGTTTTCCACAGAGCTGGTACCCTCTCTGCTTGCAGACTCAGATTAAAAACTTTCATTATAAACAGGTGTCTCCTGTTAATATGCACTGATGGTTTTCATGCACCTCCACACCTCTCTGGTGTTATTATGCAGCAGCTTACTCTCCGCCTTATTTCTGCATTCCTCATTAGCCCTTCTCATGCTCTTCCTTAGTTCCTGTGGCACCAGCCTGCACTTCCCCTTCTTGCCTTCCCTAAAGATGATATTTTTCTGGTTCAGCAGAGTCTTAAACTCACTGGTACAGTTTATTATTGGGAAAATGGTGTATAGTCCTTGATAGCACAATCATATCCCTACAGAAAATTATATAGCTGGTGAAACAGTCTACCTTACTGTCAATAGCTGCATTTTCATTACCCTTAGAAATGCGCACAACCTAAGTATCGCAATAAGAAACCGGTAATGGAAACATCCATATTTAGAAAAATATCGCTCAAACATTTTTACCCTCTCAAGGGGTGGTTTTTCAGACATTTCGATATTGAAGTTTGTCGCAAAAGCATGATGGAAACACAGTTTTGCATTTAGAGGGCACCTAAACAGAACCTGCGGGGCAACGATGCAGGACAACCAGAGGAGACGGGTCGTCTTGGTCTCGCTTCCGATCGGTCGACCGGATGGAGCAAGGCGGTACCGGTCCGTCTGGCAGCTCCCTTCCCCGCAATAGAGCCTGACCCGCAGGCTCGGAGAGACCCACATGCCCAAACTATGCAGAGGGGATCCTTGAATCCACAAGTGGTTCCTTGTTTGTCGCCGCTGCCTATGTAAGGCATTGTCTTTGAAGGATCAGCCGCTGCCTTTCTCTTCTGTTGACAATCGGTCCAACAGCAGTGGCTGCAATTGTAATCAAAGCTCTAAAACCATGGAATTGCAAAGCGTCCATCTTCCTCAAAGTGGAGTCTCGAGATTTTACAAGAATTACCGCTCATGAAGCAAAACACCCGTAATGGAAACATATACAAGATGCAAATGTACTTTGTCGAAAATGTAGAATAGTTAAAGTTAAAGTTAAAGTACCAATGATTGTCACACACACACGAGGTGTGGTGACATTTGTCCTCTACATTTGACCCATCCCCTTGTTCACCCCCTGGGAGGTGAGGAGAGCAGTGAGCAGCAGCGGTGGCCACGCCCGGGAATCATTTTGGTGCTTTAACCCCCAATTCCAACCCTTGATACTGAGTGCCAAGCAGGGAGGAAATGGGTCCTATTTTTTAAAGTCTTTGGTTTGAACTCACAACCTACCGATCTCAGGGCGGACACTCTAATCACAAGGTCACTGAGCTGAAAAAATATTTTAGATTAGGAGTAATGTTTGTAAAACAATACAATAAAATGTACCAATACAGAATTTTAACGAAGTAATTTTGTGTTATAATATTTCATGGCACTTACTTTGTGCAGCGGACTTCTGTGATATATCCTTCAGGCTGCTTCTCCATCACATAACAATATGATTTTTTATTGTTGCTTAAGTTGCACACAGACGTCTTTGAGTGACAGACCAGACGCCACAGTTGACAGCAACCGATATGTATGCCTGTGCATAAGACCCGGTGAACAAGGGTAATACTCGATCGTCCAGTTTGTAGAGTCAGAAGACAGAACAAACTGAAACAAGTCACCCACAGGAGATTCTTCATATTTATATGAATAAATGTCTGCCATTTGGATGTTTTTTGCTTGTTTCTCTAATTCCGGGATTTTTGTCTTGTTGTTCGCTTTTATTTAGCGAAAAACAGCAACGGAAATGCAACTAATGTCTGAGGTGCCCTCTTTGTCTGTGGACTTGTAGCAGGCTATCAGTGACTCAACAGCTTTTCGTGTCCACTTCCCAAATGTTTCCTTTCTAAAGTTATATATTTACAATGAGTCTTCAAATTAAAAAAAATAAAAGCCTCTCTTCTCCCTGCTAGTTTAAGTAATGATTGTCCATAGACAACAACCTGAGGTTAACACAATCCTGCGCTCCAACCACCAGAACTGAGAAAGTGAGTGCGAAAGAGAGCGCCGAGAAGAACAAAGCAGACAAAAATCACGGAATCAGAGAAACAAGCGATTAAAAACACAAACCAATTGTGTAGCTGGCATCTGCATTGAACCAAAGCAGGATTTAGCCCCCCTTGCCAAAACAACATCCAAATGGCAGACATTTATTCATGTAAATATGAAGAATCTCCTGTGGGTGACTTGTTTCACTTTGTTCTGTCTTCTGACTCTACAAACTGGATGATCGAGCATTACCCTTGTTCACTGGGTCTTATGCACAGGCATACATATCGGTTGCTGTCAACTGTGGCGTCTGGTCTGTCACTCAAAGACGTCTGTGTGCAACATAAGCAACAATAAAAAATCCTATTGTCAACTGATGGAGAAGCAGCCCGAAGGAGACATCCCAGAAGTCCGCTGCACAAGGTAAGTACCATTAAATATTATAACATAAAATTACTTCGTTAAAATTCTGTATTGGTTTGTAATACATTCTATTGTATTGTTTTTCAAACATTACTCCTAATCTAAAACATGTTTTCATTTTTCAAAAAGGCATGTCACATGTTACAATTGTGTTGTTTTTGAGGGGCCAATCCCCAATTAAATTGATTTCAACCATTTTCAATGGCTGACCTTGATTTGAGATACAAGTCTTTGAAGTTACGAGCTGAGTCATGGAACCAATTGAGCTCTAAAGTTGAGGTACCACTGTACTTATAACTAAAATAAGACAAAGCTATGTCTTTTTTAATATATACTCTATATACAGGTATATATATTTTTTGGACCTTCGTAAAAAAAATAAAATTGTATACAAATATCAAAGTCGCATCCTTTTGAGGTTTTTTTGTTTTACAAAACCCAAAACCAGTGAAGTTGGCACGTGGTGTAATTCATAAAGAAAAACAGCGAGAGTAGGTCAGTTGACCTGGTGAGCCATCTTTGAACTGGAAGCACACTGGATTTTGATTTGCACATGATTTGCAAATCCTTTTCAACTTATATTCAATTGAATAGATTGCAAAGGCAAGATATTTAATGTTCTAACTGAGAAACTTGTTTTTTTTTGTGCAAATAATCATTAACTTAGAATTTAATGGCAGCAACACATTGCAAAAAAGTGTTACATGACCTTTCCTTTAACACTCAGTAAACGTTTGGGAACTGAGGAGACCGATTTTTGAAGCTTTTCAGGTGGAATTCTTTCCCATTCTTGTTTGATGTACAGCTTAAGTTGTTCAACAGTCCGGGGGTCTCCGTTGTGGTATTTTAGGTTTTATATTGCGCCACACATTTTCAATGGGAGACAGGTCTGGACAACAGGCAGGCCAGTCTAGTACCCACACTCTTTTATTATGATGCTACGCTGTTGTAACACGTGGCTTGGCATTGTCTTGCTGAAATAAGCAGGGGCGTCCATGATAACGTTGCTTGGATGGCAACATATGTTGCTCAAAACCTGTATGTACATTTCAGCATTAATGGCGCCTTCACAGGCGTGTAAGTAACCCATGCCTTGGACACTAATACACCCCCATACCATACCAGTTTGCAGTCTATTCAATTGAATATAGGTTGAAAAGGATATGCAAATCATTGTATTCAGTTTTTATTTACGATTTAACGTGCCATCTTCACTGGTTTTGGGTTTTGTACAATATGATGTCAAGATGTTGGTCAGTGGTGTAGAAGTGCACTGGTATAATGCTCAGAGCTGTTTATGTATTCGGTTATCTTATTTATTGTCACACCGCAGTGAGGGATGTCTTGTCTGGGTTTTTTTTGTCTTGTGAATTTCATGTTTTAGTTTGAAAAGTTTCAGGTCACTTGCCCTTCCTTTTGTGTCATCAGTCTGACGTCATCCCTGATCCCTGATTGTTTCCACCTGTTCCCCATTACCCCCATGTGTCTTATAAGCCCACGCCTCCCTTTGTTCTATGCCAGAATGTCTCGTTGTCTCGTGCATTTCCAGCCTCATGTCCAAGCCTTGTCTCGTCTCGCTTCTGAGTATCCCGATCCTGAATTCCCTTGGTGGTATTTTGAGTTTCCTTTTCTCCTCCTAAGCAGAGTGATGTTTGGTTTATAGTTATGCAGCCTTACAGTTCTTATTTTTCCTCAATTTTGGGAGTGACATTTTGTTAACTATTTTTCTAGATAAGAAACAGTGAATAAGTTTTATAGCCCATTGTTTCTCCCTCCTTTTGGAGCGTCTTTTGTTATTGATAAATCTCATAGTTATATTCCGCACTAAGTATAGTTCGCTATTGATATTTTTTGTTTCCTCCTTTCAGAGAGATTTTCGGTTGTTCCTTTTTTGTGGAACCTTTTTCGCCGAGTTGTCAGATTATAGCCGATGTGGTATTGCCCTGACTCAGGAGGTGAAAAGTAGCTTTCAATATAAAAGCCTGCCGGATTGTTCCCTACTCTGCATCTGAGTCCTATTTTTGACCAAGCTTGACATTTATTATCCTTGTAAGCACCAACATCATTATTTTTGATGAAGCAGACGGGCACAAAGACTCCTGACATTACTTTTTAATACACACAATACAGACAATTGAAATCCCAAAAGTAACAAAATATGACAAGATAGAAATTATGTAACCGATTTGAAATATATTATTTAAAGGCCTACTGAAACCCACTACTACCGACCATGCAGTCTGATAGTATATATATCAATGATGAAATCTTAACATTGCAACACATGCCAATAGTAAAGTGCAATTTTAAATTTCCCGCGAAATATCCTGCTGAAAACGTCTCAATATGATGACGTTTGCGCGTGACGTCACGGATTGTAGAAGACATTTTGGGACAGCATTGTGGCCAGCTATTAAGTCGTCTGTTTTCATCGCAAAATTCCACAGTATTCTGGACATCTGTGTTGGTGAATCTTTTGCAATGTGTTTAATGAACAATGGAGACAGCAAAGAAGAAAGCTGTAGGTGGGAAGCGGTATATTAGCGGCTGGCTGCAGCAACACAAACACGTAGCCGGTGTTTCATTGTTTACATTCCCGAAAGATGACAGTCAAGCTTTACCATTGGCCTGTGGAGAACTGGGACAACAGAGACTCTTACCAGGAGGACTTTGAGTTGGAAGCTGCGGCTTCCAAACATTTGATCGCTTGCCCGTACGTGCGTGCCGCTATGTGCATGTCACATACGTAACTTTGGGGACTTTGGGGAAATATATGTGCTGTATGAACTTTGCGGAAGTGAACGGTACTTTGGGCTGTGGGATTGAGTGTGTTGTGCGGGTGTTTGATTTGCATTGGCGGGTTACATGGACGGGAGGTGTTTGTTATGCGGGATTAATTTGTGGCATATTAAATATAAGCCTGGTTGTGTTGTGGCTAATAGAGTATATATATGTCTTGGGTTTATTTACTGTTTTAGTCATTCCCAGCTGAATATCAGGTCCCACCCGCCACAGCATCTTCCCTATCTGAATCGCTTCCACTGCCCTCTAGTCCTTCACTCTCACTTTCCTCATCCACGAATCTTTCATCCTCGCTCAAATTAATGGGGAAATCATCGCTTTTTCGGTCCGATTCGCTCTCGCTGCTGGTGGCCATGATTGTAAACAATGTGCAGATGTGAGGAGCTCCACAACCTGTGACGTCTCGCTACTTCCAGTACAGGCAAGGATTTTTTATCAGCGACCAAAAGTTGCAAACTTTATCGTCGATGTTCTCTACTAAATCCTTTCAGCAAAAATATGGCAATGTCGCGAAATGATCAAGTATGACACATAGAATGAACCTGCTATCCCCGTTTAAATAAGAAAATCACATTTCAGTAGGCCTTTAATCACATCATTCAGGCAGTTTTAAATTCTATCCTTGTGTTTTGGGTAACAATGACCTCAGAAGGCTTGGTCGTATCTGGAACGGAAAGGACACAAACAGACTGGGGCTCAAGTGATCTGATCCCGGGCCAAATGAAGCTAAGAGTTGCGCTGAGCCATGGCTTATCATACGCGCCACCTGAGCAGGCGTCAGAGTGCAGTCCAGTGAGCACCACACAAAAGTGACAGTGAAGTCATGCTGAGGATGTTCATACAGAAATTGTATGTGTGGTGCAGTAAGTAGTCTTGCTAAGATGACATGCAGCGCCGCGTAGCCGTTAAGGCTGACACATAGGCTCAATTTGCCCTTTAAGCATACTGGGGGAGTCTTGTTAAGGCTTCATCAGTGCAGACTGACTCTCTGCAGTCCATCATCTTTCAACACACGGTCAAGACTGTGGTTCACCATTTTATATCTTTTTGCTGGGAGTCAAAAGGCACTGTTTTATCGAAGAAAATATATTTTTTAATTAGGACAACCGTGCTAATGCTTTTCAATACGCCAGCAGCAACCGGAAAAGCCTGAAGAGCGACAGGAAAACGCCATGAATATGCTATTTAATCACAACAACAGCCTGATCAAATAAACACAAACACAAGGCAGCCCAAGCAACCCAGGGCCACAGTCCTTGCATGCAGTGATTCATCCCTTTCTTATCTGCAGCCTGTTATTACGCGACCACAGAATACTGCATTAGTAAGCCCCCTGGAGGCTCAAAGTCACCGGCGAAATTTCACACCTCTCAACACAATTGTATAAATCAGCATAAAGCATAAATGACCGGGGCGGAATTACTTTTAAACATGCTTTGGGTGATGAGAGGCTAAGCTTACCACATCTGGAGCCGTGTGAAGTATTATGCATCCTGTCTCTGGTTTATAGCTCAGGGTTGGCATCAAGAGATTACACAGGACACGAGCGCCACAGGCCCAGAAATGGTTTTATACGTGCAAAAAGAAGACGTGAATTGTTGTTAGGCTGAATGAAAATGCGCCACTTTTGTTCAACATGAGCAACCCCTAAGGAGATCCTTTTTAGTGTGCTTCACAGGAACCTTATGTATATATTCAAGGGAAAACCCACAAGAGAAAATGGAGTAAAGGTACGTGTAGTCTTACTAGGGATGCACAATTAATCAAATCTCAATCACAAGCAAGATTTTGGCTGCCACAGTACAATTCAGTTAAGCCCATTGTTGTCTAGTGCTTTGTGATAGCACAATGTATGTCGTGGTACGAAATCTATGTCTATAGTACAATAATATAACTCTGCATTATTTATATCACAATTTTATCGTCTGGGCTGCGGTGAATTTAACTGTTTTTACTTGAAATGAGCTGAGCAGGGATGCCAACAATGTCGCAGAAATAGAAAGCACAATGGGAGCTAAACCAACAAAAAACATTTATGAATTCTTACTATTAATCACAGACATATATATATATATATATATATATGTATATATATATATATATATATATATATATATATATATATATATATATATATATATATATATATATATATATATATATATATATATATATATATACAGTATACATCTGTAACACCATAGGGACGCCGTGGCTCGGTTGGTAGAGCGGCCGTACCGGCAACCTGAGGATTCCTGGTTTGCCATCCTAGTCACGTCTGATGTGTCCTTGAGCAACACACTTCACCTTTGCTCCTGATGGGTCATGGTTAGGACCTCGCACGGCAGCTACCGTGTGAATGTTTGTGTGAATGGGTGAATGTGGAAATAGTGTCAAAGCCCTTTGAGTACCTTAAAGGTAGAAAAGCGCTACACAAGTATAACTTCATCCATCCATCCATTTTCTACACATATCTATATATATATATATATATATATATATATATATATATATATATATATATATATATATATATATATATATATATATATATATATATATATATATATATATATATATATATATCAGTGGAGGCTCCTCCATAGAGGTGGAGGAGGCCTGGCCTCCCCAATAATTTGAGAGAAGAGAGAGATTTAAAAAAAACAATAAATATATTTATTTTATTTATTTATTTTAACAAAAAACATATTTTTTATTTTTTATATTCATATTATTTTAGTTTTGTTCATAAATCTAAATGTTCCCATGGCTAAAACCCAATATTGCAATTGTAAAGCAACAGGCCAGATTTCCCTATCAGTTTGTATTAAGGGAGGCCAGGCCTCCCCTAGGAAATTAGCTTCTCATAGAAGTCAATGTAATGCATGCTTTTTCATGCCAATATGTGATTGGCCAGATCACTGAAAATGGGTGGGCAACGGAGGCCTGGCCTCACCATGCATTGTGTCCAGGGCTGAAAGATTGACATTTTGTTCGTCCAATCACATGCTACTGGTTCATTTGGAATCAATCCTTTCCTTTCCTAATCAACACAGAAGCCATTTTGAGAATTCGCCAGCCACTTCAGTCAAACAAACACTCGCCATAGTGGCTACGAGTGTCCTATCAACTTGTGCTTTTCAGGAAATTTAGAGAACACCCCTGGCTATCATCCGTGAAGTTTATAGCTCATATAGCCAAATACTTTTGCTTAAAACGACCTCGGAAATCGGCGAGATTCTGGCGCAATTTAATAGTAAATGAAGCCAGCACCAACCTGTGGAGTGGAGTCCAGGAGAGAGCATGCCGCCCCTCAGCTAAACCAGATGTGAGTTGAACTAATTAGATGTCTCTACCAGTGTTACACCACTAGTTCTCAGTAGTAATAACACTCCATTTTGTCTGTGTTTCTCAGCAGATAAAGCCAACTGGAACCATATTTTTACATATTTTATATTAAATATATTGAATAAAACTACATATGATAAAGAAAGTGTTATCTTATCTTTTTTATATGCTAAACTTGATTAAATTGGTGATTACATGTTGAAGCTGTAGAAGAATGAAAAATGTAAGCTAAACAAAATTGTTTTTAACTACATAATTAAAATTCCTGCCTTTTACACATGTTCACTTGGCGTTTATATAACATCCAAATGTCATTTCTCAGCTTAATTATCAGGCAGGCTCATAGACTTACAGCAATGTAATTTCTTCAGGAAGGCACAAGGCTAAGCTCTGCACAATGAATTGCATCAGCAAGAACTTTCTGACTGTAGCTTACACTCCAAATAGTATGCCTTTGGCCAGCACAAAGACAGATAAGAGAACAGGGAACATTCCATCGCGAGTGAAGTGAGCAAGCGGAAAAAAATGGCCTCCTCAATTCTGGAAGTCACCAGCCTCCACTGATATATATATATATATATATATATATATCAGTAGCGTGCGGTGAGGTTAATGTCTGTTGAGGCACCACTGCATCATCACAGTCAGATTTACAAACATATGAACCTGCAGTGCAGGTGTACCTAATGTTGTGTCCCTGCGGTCGTTCGCGGCTCCTGCAGCGCGAGCATTGTTGTTTTTGCACTTTTTGGCTTCTTGTTAAGTGACTTTTTTTGGGTGGATTCGGTCTTGCACGTGGAGGGTTTGGGTGTGGGCTTTGGTTGGTGTGGCGCTCCCGTCGGGGGTGCATTCTGCGGCGGAGATGCTTGGCACCAGGAGGCGGGGTTATGAGACGAGCCTCCCACAGTGCGTCTTCGCAGCAGAGGTTTATGATCGCTCAGCACAAAAAATACGTTACACACATACAGTTGTTGACAAAATACACTGTACATTATATACCTCAGCTAACTAAACTATGGAAATGTATAATATAATTCATATAGCAATACGGTCTCACTGCACAGCAGGCCAGCAGTTAGCCGAGTCATTGCGCACAATCCATGTTGAGGCACAACGCAGTGACGTGCCTCAACTGCTGCTGATCACCGCACCGTCTCTTCTCAGTATTTGAACGGCAAATGTGAAAATAAAAATAAAAATAATTTAAAACTGGTGAAGTTAAATGGAAAATAACTTTAGTATAATCACTGGATACATTTAACATTTTTTTTTTTTCCTTTTTCCTTTTTTTTTCTTTCCATGATGGCAGGTGAGGCCGTGCCTCCCCTGCCTCTAGTGACGGCACGCCACTGATACATATAACAATTTAATTAATTTTTTTAAATTTTTCTTTTTTTTTCTTTCCATGATGGCAGGTGAGGCCGTGCCTC
The DNA here is from genome assembly GCF_033978785.1 of Entelurus aequoreus. Lineage (NCBI taxonomy): Eukaryota > Metazoa > Chordata > Actinopteri > Syngnathiformes > Syngnathidae > Entelurus > Entelurus aequoreus. Next base: position 25,032,377 of record NC_084746.1, read on the forward strand.
CCCTGCCTCTAGTGACGGCACGCCACTGTAATAAATATATATATCAGTGGTGTGCGGTGAGGTTAATGTCTGGTGAGGCACGACTGCATCATCACAGTCAGATTTACAAACATATGAACCTGCAGTGCAGGTGTACCTAATGGTGTGTCCCTGCGGTCATTTGCGGCTCCTGCAGCGCGAGCATTGTTGTTTTTGCACTTTTTGGCTTCTTGTTAAGTGACTTTTTTTGGGTGGATTCGGTCTTGCACGTGGAGGGTTTGGGTGTGGGCTTTGGTTGGTGTGGCCGCGGCGCTCCCGTCGGGGGTCCATTCTGCGGCGGAGATGCTTGGCACCAGGAGGCGGGGTTATGAGACGAGCCTCACACAGTGTGTCTTCGCAGCAGAGTTTTATGAATGCTCAGCACTAAAAATACGTTACACACATACAGTTGTTGACAAAATACACTGTACATTATATACCTCAGCTAACTAAACTATGGAAATGTATAATATAATTCATATAGCAATACGGTCTCACTGCGCAGCAGGCCAGCAGTTAGCCGAGTCATTGCGCACAATCCATGTTGAGGCACAAATCAGTGACGTGCCTCAACTGGCTGCTGATCACCGCACCGTCTCTTCTCAGTATTTGAACAGCAAATGTGAAAATAAAAATAAAAAAAATCTAAAACTGGTTAAGTTAAATGGAAAATAACTTTAGTATAATCACTGGATACATATAACAATTTAATTTTTTTTTTTTTCTTTTGACTTTTTTTTTTCTTTCCATGATGGCAGGTGAGGCCGTGCCTCCCCTGCCTCTAGTGACGGCACACCACTGATATATATATATATATATATATATATATATATATATATATATATATATATATATATATATATATATATATATATATATATATATATAGCATATGTGTTATATATATGTATATTATATGTATGTACAGTATATATGTATATGGATGTGTATACAGTATATATATACACTACCATTCAAAAGTTTGGGGTCACATTGAAATGTCCTTATTTTTGAAGGAAAAGCACTGTACTTTTCAATGAAGATGACTTTAAACTATTCTTAACTTTAAAAAAATACACTCTATACATTACTAATGTGGTAAATGACTATTCTAGCTGCAAATGTCTGGTTTTTGGTGCAATATCTACATAGCTGTATAGAGGCCCATTTCCAGAAACTATCACTCCAGTGTTCTAATGGTACAATGTGTTTGCTCATTGGCTCAGAAGGCTAATTGATGATAAGAAAACCCTTGTGCAGTCATGTTCACACATCTGAAAGCAGTTTAGCTCGTTACAGAAGCTACAAAACTGACCTTCCTTTGAGCAGATTGAGTTTCTGGAGCATCACATTTGTGGGGTCAATTAAACGCTCAAAATGGCCAGAAAAAGAGAACTTTCATCTGAAACTCGACAGTCTATTCTTGTTCTTAGAAATGAAGCCTATTCCACAAAATTGTTTGGGTGACCCCAAACTTTTGAACGGTAGTATATATATATATATATATATATATATATATATATATATATATATATATATATATATATATATATATATATATAATTATATATATATATATATATATATATATATATATATATATATATATATATATATATATATATAAATATATATATATATATATATATATATATATATATGCATAGGCCCTGTGATGAGGTGGCGACTTGTCCAGGGTGTACACTGCCTTCCGCCTGAATGCAGCTGAGATAGGCTCCAACACCCCCCGTGACCACAAAAGGGACAAGCGGTAGAAAATGGATGGATTTATTGTAATTTCAATGTCTGGACACCGAAATTTAACCATCCATTCGAGATGATCCCCTGCTGGCTCCCTGTGGTCCCCTCCCAGGTTTCTCATTGTGCCTATTGGGTTGAGTTTTTTCTTGCCCTAATGTGGGAGCTGAGCCGACCGAGGATGTCGTTGTGGCTTGTGCAGCCCTTTGAGACACTTGTGATTAAGGGCTATATGAATAAACTTTCATTGGGATAGGTTGATTGGCAACACTAAATTGGCCCTAGTGTGTGAATGTGAGTGTGAATGTTGTCTGTCTATCTGTGTTGGCCCTGCGATGAGGTGGCGACTTGTCCAGGGTGTACCCCGCCTTCCGCCCGCTTGTAGCTGAGATAGGCTCCAGCGCCCCCCGTGACCCCGAAGGGAATAAGCGGTAGAAAATGGATGGATGGATGGATGATTGATGATGGACTGCGGATAAGGTAACTATATTAACACTGCTACTTTTTGAGATCACTTTTTACACCACTGATCAGATACAGTGAGTTATACACACACACACACACACACATATATGTATGTATATACTGTATATATATTTTTACGTGAATAAATGGGAAACACTGCATTTCAAGCTTTTGAAATACAGTCCAAAAAAATTCTGAAAAAATACAATTAATCCGCATTCATGTATCTATGGATCTGACAACTACTTCAGATATCAGGAAGGGCTTTAAAAAATGAAATTGGTTCTTAACATTAAAAACGTCCTTGAAAGTGTGAAGTGGCTCTGTTGATGTAACCGTCTATGATGTAACCGTTTCTTTATCATTTTGCAGAGCTTACAATGACCTGAAATCTAAAGGACCTTGAGCGATTCAAAATTCTGTATGAGACAAATAAAATAAGATATGGGCGTTATTTACAGTGGGGACAATAATGACATTGTTGGCTGCACGGTGTGTTACAGATCAATTGGCGCATGCTCTAAAAAGCTCAGCTGGGGTTAATTCGATGCAGAGTATGGAAGAGAGAGTTTTTATGTTAGTGAAAAGGTCACCCTCATGGTTAACAGGTAAATAACGCACTTATGTCTTGCAAAACGCTCCATATCGGACATGTTCACTGCTTTGGATGCAGTCCTCTGTGGCGTTTCAGCTAAGCTTCTTACACAGAATCAGTGAAAGAAAGATGCTTTTAACCTGAACATATTGACAGACAGCAGCTTTTGGGTTTATTTGTGTTGTGTTGTAGAGTCTTTATTTGTGTTGTGTTGTAGAGTACTGTATTGTCTGTTTTCTTGCTAAGGGTTGGAACAAGGATTCCCACAACAGGTGATAGGACGTAGAAGCACCACTCGACCTTCTAACAAGCTGCACTTCTTAAAGAACGTTAAATGCTGGAACTACTCAACTGGATGCTATTTTACAATTCAGATCATAATTGTTTTAACATTTGGAAAAATCTCAAGAGGCATATTTTGCTTAAGGGGAAATAACCTCATTATTTTTTGGTTCACAATTTCAAGTAGCAAGGATGAATGATTGGGTATTTCTGTACACATGCTTCATCTACACTTGTGAAGTGGAATAGGCAGACATTTACAGTGTAAAACATGCTTTTTTTGACAAAGTTTGTTAAATAATGGATTAGCTTCTCTTTTAAACCACCGGAGAAGAAGTACCATGAGGATTTTAATCTACATTTTTACTTCCTTGTGGTTAAGATAATATATGCTTTAGTGTAAATTTTGCATACACTGTGAAAAAAATAAATCTGCAGAATTTACGGTAAAATACTGGCAGCTGTGGTTCACCGTGAAAAATACAGTCATGATGTATAGGACATTACGATATGTTAATGTTGAATCCGTTAACTTTACAGTCCATAACCATTTTTGCTTACGGTAAATTACTATAAAAAAGGATATATGGTTACCCTCTTTTACAAAAAAAATCATAGAATTCACAGTAAATAAGAGGCAGCTGTGGTTGCCAGGAATTCTAGGTAAAAAATACAGTCACAATGTATGAAACATTACGTGTGTTATTGTGGAGTCCGGTAATTTACAATTGCTTACAGTTAATTACCACGACAAACACAGATATGCTGTTAACCGGTTTATAGTAGTGTTGTCCCGATACTAATATTTTGGTACCGGTACCGGACCTTTACTTTTTATAGGCGCTATACTACCGAATATGATTCATTAGTATCGCAGTACTATACCAATACCGGTACACCGTACAACCCTAGTGTATAGTAATCTGTTCTAAAAATAATAATAAATCCATTGACAGTCATTTGTTTCACAAATAATTTGATATAAACTTGTTAACAGTAATTCATATTAAAAATATACTTTAAATCTTATCAGTGATAAACTTATTTATTGTAACATTAAACTTTACTGTAAATTACTGGCAGTTGTGACTTCAATGTAAAAGTACAGCAAATGACAAATTGCATGAGAAATAACAGTTGATTTTACAAAGAGCAACTGAGTATAGTAAATTATAAAGGAAATAATCAAGCCAAAAAGAACAGCGTCTACAATTCCATTATCTCTGAGAACACATTGAACTGATCAAATAACTTCTTGGGGAAACCCAAAAAGCAGAGGTGATAAGAAAAACAGCAAGTGTCAATATGTGAAAGTCATTCATGGTGGAGAGAATTATAAATACTGAAAAAATGAACCACTTATCCAGAAATGGTTGAATGGGGGCACTTGAGGTTCTGCTTGAGGAGTGCACATGTTGTTTAGGAGTTTACCGTGGACTGGCATGAACCTGTCTGAGGCCAGAAACACGAACACAGCAAAAGTTAGATTAACACTTTGCCTTCCATTGTCGAAGAAACACATCAACCAGTCTTTTTGCCTTTTCATCAAAATAAACACTCTGACCCAGCCTGTGCCTTTGAATGGGACGTTTTCATCAAAGGAAGCTATTCCGAAAAAACAAGTCATTACCGTATGACAAGATAGTAGAAGCTCAATACATTTTTCTGCAATATATTTTGTGAGGAAAAAATGGGTTACAAATAAACAGCTGAACTGATCCTTAACCAGACCGCCCAATCTGGCAACCTTCTAAAAGTGCTTTGCAGTGTTTATATTTCTATGTATTCTATATATTCACACGTCATTTCTTGACTGGCAGTGAAACCATCAATCTCATCATCTTATATTTTAGCAAGGGTTCTCTTCCATCAGAAATAAGAACTGTTTTCTCTACAGTTTATGTAATCTGAGATGTCGCTGTTTTGTCATGTTTTCTGTCATGTTGTTGTGTGTTCTAAAAATATTGTCGAGTTTAGTCTTTGAAGCCACTACTAAGAAGAAGAAAAGTAAATAGCAAAAAGAAAAGGCTTGTATTTGGAACCTGATTAGAGACTCACCATTTTCTTGTGTCTCAAACACCAGCAAGTTGTTTCTTCTATGACCACAACCAGAGGAGATTGAATCAATACCTGAAAGGTAGCAGGAGCCAAAGTCTTATTGACATTTAGAACAGGAAGCTCTATACAAAAGCAGTGTGTACATGATAATCATCCTTACGCCATTTAAAAATGTAATAGATGTGTGTTCTGTTTACTTACCTTAAAGGAGAATCTTAGCAATAGCATCATTTAACCTATACTTTCAAGTGAAAAAAGAGAGCAGAAACAAAACTGTAGGTGTTGTGTGCGGTCATATTAACTCAAACGCATGGACAAGTAATAGGTTCAGCACACTCCATGATAGTCATTTAGATGTGTTCAACTGATTGTGACCAATTTTGCTCAAAAGCTTCTACTACAAAACCATAAGGTCACAACTCTGCATGTACAAAATTTGAAAGTAAATCACTCTTTGCAGTTTCAGAATCAGACAGTTTTCTCTTCAAATTGTTTGACCCAACTTGTGAATGTTTTGCATCTCCTTGACAATGTTCTAAAAAATGGAAAACTGTACTGGAAAGTGCCCTTGAAATTTCATTTAGAATAAGGAAACATTCCTGAGAAAACGATTGCTGATATCCTCATATATAGCCATGCCACCTTCATCTGTACCAGTGTCTGTACCAATTCCCCCCAAAAACGGATTAACTCGCTGGAATATAAAGACAATATAACATACATCCATAAATGTGGATGCATATGCAAAAGTGCAAAATATTTATCTGTACAGTAATCTATTCATATCTGCACCTTATTGCTCTTTAATCCTGCACTACAACGAGCTAATGCAACAACATTTTGTTCTTGTCTGTACTGTAAAGTTCAAATTTGAATGACAATAAAAGGAAGTCTAAGTCTAAGTCTAAGTCTGTGCCTGCCTCATACACATACGGCCAAAGTCATGTGATTCGGTTAAAATAGATGATGATGACTGGGCACATTCTTTGTATACAGTACATCACCAATACAAGCATCTGTAAAATGCCTGTGTTTCCGAGACATGTGAGCGGTACATTTAACTTGAAATAATTCGTACAACCTTTCACTGGACAACTCACAACACGGCCTTCCGCAACATGTTACTTCAAATAAGATATTAACAGTGAGCCTTGATTGCTCTGGATCTGTTAAATAGCTGCTAGCAACCAGTTCCAGCACATCTAAACACACAGCGTGGTTCAGTTTGCAATGAAGCACATTGACATAACCCCTCAGTGTCTAAAACTACTTGCACAAAAATACAAGAAAATATGTTGTTAGCCATAAATTAACTAGGCTAATGCTATGACACAAACCCTTAAAGGGGAACTGCACTTTTTCTGGAATTTTGTCTATCATTCGCAATCATTATGAAGGACAGGATGACGGATGGATTTGAAAAAGTATATATTTTAAACATTAAAGAAACGTTAATAAAAGTCTGCTTACAGTGGAGCCAATGGGAGCTCCAATATTCCACCCAAAAAATCAAATAAATAACCATTCAAAAACCGACAACAATACTCAATTTAAATTTTGTGACTTGAATATTAATCAAGTAATAGTAATATTGTTATTGTAAGCGCTAACGCAGACAAACTACTTATAGTGGCGCCCGTGATCACGACTGTCTATCCCTATCTTTAGATTATTGAGTGGTCTGCTGTTTCCTCGCTTCCTCACTCCCTGTATGTTTATTGTAGATCATAAATCATGCATCTCACCTGGACATGAGACGTCTTAGTAGGTAATCCGACAAGTTGGGACACTTTGACAGCCAATTTCTGACCTGGAACAGGAACTACCCGGAAAGCGCTTGTTACCCCCCACCAGGCCTGGCCCTAACCAATCTGGCGCCTTAGGCAAGATTTTAGGTGGCGCCCCCACCCCCCCTTCCCCCCCCCACATCGGCAGTGAAGTGTATATACTCACAAGAAACCGAATAGCTTTGTCTTTGACCTTTTTTTTTACTTAAAGAAAGCAAATTAACATATTATATGAGAATGTTATGTTACGATTATCTTTAACCGAATCACAGCAGTGCTCAAATTAAAAAACAGCATTTCCTCTCATGTGATATTGCTTAATTAACATTAATGATGTGCACTTTAACAATTAGGCTTACAACTATACCTAATATATATAGGGGTGGAAAAGTGACTATTACCTGCAGGGCAAACATTAGCTAACCAGAAGGCAATAACAATGTAAACAAAAAACACCTGCTTAAAATATCTAATACAAATGTCCCTGAGGAATGTAAGGTGGGAGTACTGTACTTACCTAACGTTACATTATTATTTTCCATAACAATTTAGCCCCCTCCACAATATTAACCCGACGTTAAAACAGAACTAGCTATTTATTGATTAGCAATTGCCGAATCATGTAACATTAGCTTAATGCTAAAAAGCCAGGTTACTATCACATTCTGTAACAGACAAATAATTTCCTGTAAGCTAACGTTACCTGCCTGCCACCTCTGTCTTTTTCTCGTTTCTCCTCCTCTTCTTTTCTATTTTTTCTTCCCTGGGCACCTGACAGTTTTGGCTGTTTTGACATCTTGTGTTGATTTTTTGATGTGGTAAGAGTCATGATACGGGAAGGGAGGGGGCGCACCGTGCGGGGGGATGGGGGGGGGGACGGACGTAATGTTGTAACAAATTACATTTCTATTAAATAGGCTTTACTTTGCATTTTAATTAACGTGGGATTATTTTTTGTATTTAGAAATAATAGTACCAACTTTTTTTTTTTTTTTCTCCAACATTTGTGGCACTGGCGTGGCGCCACCTGATGGACAGCGCCCTTAGCATTTGCCTATACGGCCTATGCCACGGGCCGGCCCTGCCCCCCACCCCGTTTCTTCAAGAGGATTATGAGGATTTTATCTAAACGGGAATACACGAACATCCCAGCAGTCAGCATCCTAATGACAGCAGACTGTGTACAGTAAGTGATGTTTGTTGACTCTCATAAAGTCTGCAGTGAGCAGGAATCCGTGATGAAGAAGAAGAAAAAAAAAGCAAACGTTGTGATGCGTTTTTTTTTTATTATTAATGTGCCACGTATGCTTAAAATTATCAAAGTACATATACAAAATATCTAAATCTAAACGTAAATCTAATTCCGAGCGCTAAATCTCTTGACTCATCTCAGCTGCAAAGCTGTGCCGATTTCTCTGCCTCTCAGTGCAGACACTCCTACACCTTTCTTACTGAGGAAGAAGGAAACAAGACAGATGCTGCATGACAAACAATGCTAATTAGGCTGAATAATGGTTGCCACGAACGTGTGAGTGTTCATGGTGTGTTGCATAAGGACAATTAAACACTGAAACACGTCGACGCTGCACTTTCGCGGTTTTGCTTCTTACACCGAGGCATGCATTGTGCATGACTACACATATTTCTATTTGTATGTCTTTCATAATTCTGCGTCTTACTTCACGATTGTGTCACATATGAACTGAACCTACTATTATCGCTGGAAACAATGCGGTCATATAAGTTTGCTGCAGCATCCAGCTGACAGAATCGCTTCTAAAGAATATGTCTTAGTTCTGAGCTAAATGGTAAAAACTTGATCGTGGTGAGTGTGAAGTCATCATTTGGCCAGAGGTTCGGATCCGTAGCATTGCCGATTGGCGCCGTATATGCTTATTTACCATCTTCCTGCTCCTCGCAGCACGACACAGCACTGCTGTCCAAGAAGCGTCATTTATGAGGAAGTAAGATGAAAGAAAGACGACTTTAAATTTCACACTCACTATAATCATGTTTTTACCATTTAGCTCACAATTAAGACATATTCTTTAGAACCGATCCAAAGCGAGCCTGTCAGCAGGCTGCTGCTTGCAGCAAACTCATATGACAGTGACCATGTTGTTTACAACAATGTAATGTTCTTATGTGACACAATCATGAAGTAAGAGTGCAGCGAAATGATGAAAGACACATACAAATAAGTAAGAAAGGCTGCTGAGAGGCGTCGGATTGGTTGAATATTGACAAAATTGTTAGGATTTGATCAAGGAGGTGACCCCAGGATGCAGAGATGGGAGGCGAGGTTGAATTACAAAATGTTAAACAATTTAATGAGTCCAAAAAGTGTAGCAAAAAGCGATGGGGCAGAAGTGCACACCATGAATAAGCAAACAAAAGCAGGTCCCTCAGTGGTCGGCAGGGGAAAAGGCCAGGGCGCCCTGAGCTAAACAAAAGGTCCAACACATAATCCTCTTTACCTCAGGGGGGCTATGAAGCAATCACAAAGAGGTGAGGAATTTCAGGAATAAGGAGAGACAACATACCAGGCAGGACGAAGTGAATCAGGCACATGCACGTGGGAGGTGCAGGAGACAATAATTGGCAGAGACCAGCAGAGATTTGTTGCAGGTGTGCCTCGCTGGGGACTAATTGACTGAAGAAAAAACAAACACCAAAAAAGAGAAGACAGGGAAATGACAAAACGCAACAAAAATATTCATCTTTACACTTGGCGAGGGATTTAGCGCTCACATTTAGATTTTGATTTAAGATTTAGGTTTAGCTTTAACATTAAGGTTCAGATTTAACATTTAACGCTCACATTTAGATTCAACATTTAGGTTTAGATTTAACATTAAGGTTGATAATTAACATATATGTTTAGATTTAGGCAGCACGGTGGAACAGGGGTTAGTGCGTGTGCCTCACAATACGAAGGTCCTGGGTTTGATCCTGGGCATTCTGTGTGGAGTTTGCATGTTCTCCCCATGACTGCGTGGGTTCCCTCCGGGTACTCCGGCTTCCTCCCACCTGCAAAGACATGCACCTGGGGATAGGTTGATTGGCAACACTCAATTGGCCCTAGTGTGTGAATGTGAGTGTGAATGTTGTCTGTCTATCTGTGTTGGCCCTGTGATGAGGTGGCGACTTGTCCAGGGTGTACCCCGCCTTCTGCCCAATTTTAGCTGAGATAGGCTCCAGCACCCCCCGCGACCCTAAAAGGGACAAGCGGTAGAAAATGGATGGATGGATGGATGGATGTTTAGATTTAAGATTTAGGTTAAGATTTTACATTTAAATATCACATTTAGAGACAACATTTAATTCAATCTTAAATGTGATGAAAATGAGCAAAATCTGAGAAAAGTGAGTTAAATTGAGAAATTAATCTGCTAGAAAAGTCTGACTGAACATTTACATTCGGCGTCCCATAGATTCCTAATTGCCCAAAGACCTTTAAGGTATTTTTTGCCATTTTCTGGTCTAAGTTGGCTCTCAAAGTGTACCAACGTCTCAGTTTATGTCCACATCATTTTACTATCCAAGTAGGAGACATGATTTATAATGAGGAAGTTACCTCTCTGTGACAATGCACATGAATTTATGGCTCCCATTCACTCCATTGTAAGCAAACTTTTAGTTCTGAGTTACAATGCATTAAAATAATGTTCTTATTTCTCATAAGGATTGAAATTTATAGGCAACAATCCAAAAATTGCAGTTCCCCCATGAAGTTAGAATTTTAGATGCTGCATTAGAAAGAGCCTGATAATTGACTTTTTAATGATGTTCTCTCAGCAGGATATGTCTGGACAGCCTCTTGATGAGAATTTAATGTGTGAAAGGCCTATAACTTCCCTCACTTTTTAGCTCCACTTTTGAGGCCCTCCCCCACAAGTTGTGTGTTTTCATCACATAAACAAAAAACTTTCTTCCTCATTGACATGATACTGCCCAGTAACAAGGCCGACTTAACCCAAGGGACTTTGGGGTCTCCCCCAAACAACAACAACCCCTCAACACGCCCCACCTGCGCCCCGCCCGAAAACACAGTTTGAAAAATAAATAATCATGATTTCACTCAACAGAACTGCAACAATGCAAAATTATCACCCATTTCAAAAATAATTTTGTTCATGATTATATGTCCTTTGCGAGAGGCGATTAGGGAGACTGCCTGTGTTTTAGCTCAATAGTAGTACACTGGTCACTCGCACAGGCGATGTGTGTTCAAGCCCTGCTCGGAGAAGTAGGGAAAATCAATGCAGCCTAGAGAGAGAGAGAGAGAGAGAGAGAGTACACAATCGCAAGACGAAGCTGATCTGTTAATATTGACGTTTAAATATATGTTCTGCAGCTATATATGATGATGATATACATTATGGCTAATACTAACATGATTTAATATATGTTCTGCAGCTATATATGATGGTCAATATGCGTTATGGCTAATATTAACGTGATTTAAATATATATTCTGTAGCTATATATGATGATCTATACACATTATGGCAGGTAAACCCATGCACGATTAATCCACATTGAGGTTGCAATTACTGCAATAATCTAACCGCAAGAGGCTGAGATTCTTTATTTTTTCTCTCCTCCGTCTGTGGACTGTAAGAATGATCAGGCCTTGAGTCCTTGGCCTGCTAGCCAATCAAAAGTAGTTAAAGGAAACAAAGTTTGTGTGCGCTGCCGCCGATGCTGTTAGTGCGCTAATAACAAACGCCAATTTACAGTATCTACAAAAAAGTTTTAAAGGTGACCGTGTAAAATGGCTGAAGGAAATAACTTAGTTTGAAACGGTGGTATGGCAAAGAGGCTACAACAGTCGGCCAAGGACGGTCAGTGTATGTAATAAAACATAGTTTTTATTGGTTCAGCAAGGACCCACAAATCAGATTTTCATTTAGAAGAGCGAGCGATCCAAATAAACCCAAATATTTTTCTAAGTAAATTAATAAACGTTATTGTAATGTGTGGCAATTTGAGACAGTTGTTGATTTTCAGGTAAAGTAACATGACTTTCTTCACTCATCATTTTAGCAGGTTTATACATTTAAATGTATAGCATCTAAAAATCTAAATTTTTGGCAAAAAAAATCGCAATTAGCTAGCGTGAAGAGCCTGCACGTGTGGACAGCTTTGTGAAGAAAAGCTGGCTTCACTACACATTTTAAAATCAAGCCTGGAGCTCTGGCAACTTTCATTCAGACGGCCACGGACGATAGAAGCCACAAGTTTGAACATTTTGTTTCTGATAGGCTAACTTAGCACCAGTGTTGGGACTAATGCGTTACCAAGTAACGCGTTACTGTAACGCCGTTAGTTTCGGCGGTAACTAGTAATCTAACGCGTTATTTTTTATATGCAGTAACTCAGTTACCGTTACTGCATGATGCGTTACTGCGTTATTTTACGTTATTTTTATGTAGTATCGGCTAGAAAAAGAAGATCTGAGTGTGTTTTATTGGACCGCTGCGGTGGAAAAGAAGAGGCGTGCTTTCTGTGGGTGGGGGAAAGCACGCCTCCAGAGCCGTACTTCGGGGCTAACAACCTTCACTTTACCCGGAAGAGGGTCTTTACAGCTGAGGGTGAATGACGAGCCCGGCGGTTTGTTGCAACTTTGTGACTTTATTGGACGCAGCCATCCACCAAGCTAGAACACCTGCACGCACTCACTGTCGCCGGTCCCTCACATCTCTCGCCCACTCACTCACTGACGTCACTCACCTCACATGCTGTCATATCTTACACACACACACGTACGCTACTCTCATAACAACTAACAAGACATCATGGCAAAGCCAGAAGTCGAGTTTTTTTTAACATGGAGACATTCTCAATACTTTTTTTTTGTCGAGCACAAAGAAAATAACATTTTAGTTAAATGTAAGTTAAAGTTTAAGTACCAATGATTGTCACACACACTAGGTGTGGTGAAATTTGTCCTCTGCATTTGACCCATCCCCTTGTTCACCCCCTGGGAGGTGAGGGGAGCAGTGGGCAGCAGTGGTGCCACGCCCGGTAATCATTTTGGTGATTTAACCGCCAATTCCAACCCTTGATGCTGAGTGCCAAGCAGGGAGGTAATGGGTCCCATTTTTATAGTCTTTGGTATGACTCGGCCGGGGTTTGAACTCACAACCTACCGATCTCAGGGCGGACACTCTAACCACTAGGCCACTTAGTTGTGTCTTGGATCAAAGATCCTATCTACTTAGAGTTAAAGTTAAAGTGCCATTATGTTGCAGCTATTTAAAATAGTTTTGTAAATTTTTTCTGGCCTGAAATAAATTGGCCCTTTGAAACATATCTTTGTCTTTGTGTGTTGTATGTAGACCACATTGTTTGTGTGTTGTATGTAGACCACATTGTTTGTGTGTTGTATGTAGACCACATTGCTTTCTGAGTTCAGTGATGCAAATGCATGTCAAGTTGATTAACAGATGGTATTATTCTCCAGTGCAATAACAGTTCTGAAATGAAGGCTAAAAGGGCATTAATGGGAGCCTTAAAAAAAAGGGGGAAAAAAGAAGTAACTAAAAAGTTACTTTTCACAGTAACGCATTACTTTTTGGTGTAAGTAACTGAGTTAGTAACTGAGTTACTTTTGAAATAAAGTAACTAGTAACTGTAACTAGTTACTGGTTTTCAGTAACTAACCCAACACTGCTTAGCACAGTGGCGGGCCGTGCGTTTCCCACCTAGGCCTTCAGTGATCTCCGACTTCAATGATTACCTCTCAAAATACCATAATTGATGTCACCACATTATCATTACTGGATAAATACTATAGAGGAACGCAGTTACACCCTACTGTGAATTGAATCACATCAGCGGTATACAAAACGGGTTATTTTCTGGCACATTTAAAAATCAATTAAAACTAATATATATTTATGTAATGTTTATAAAGTCAGGAAATATGTCCCTGGACACACAAGGACTTTGAATATGACCAATGTATGATCCTGTTACGACTTGGTATCGGATTGATACCCAAATGTGTGGTACTAATGTAAAGTATCCAACAGCAGAAGAATAAATGATTATTCCATTTTAATAAAAATTTTTTACCGCTTGTCGTTAATAATTTTGACAAAATAATAGAATGATAAATGACACAATATGTTACTGCATATGTCAGCAGACAAAATTAGGAGCCTTTGTTTAACCTTGACCACGGCGCTGCTAAAAAAAAAGTTCCTCTGTGTAAAAGCTGATAATAACAACATTGCTATTACTTGGTTAATACTCAGGTCACAAAATGTAAATGGAGTATAGTTATCAGTAGGGATGTCCGATAATATCGGTCGATAAATGCTTTAAAATGTAATATCGGACATTATCGGTATCGTTTTCAAAATTATCGTTATCGGTTTCAAAAAGTAAAATGTATTACTTTTTAAAACGCCGCTGTGTACACGGACGTAGGGAAAAATACAGAGCGCCAATAAACCATAAAGGCACTTCCTTTGCGTGCCGGCCCAATCACATAATATCTACGGCTTTTCACACACACAAGTGAATGCAAGCCATGCTTGGTCAACAGCCATACAGGTCACACGTATAAACAACTTTAACACTGTTACAAATATGCGCCACACTGTGAACCCACACCAAACAAGAATGACAAACACATTTCGGGAGAACATCCGCACAGTAACACAACATAAACACACAGAACAAATACCCAGAACCCCTTGCAGCACTAACTCTTCCGGGACGCTACAATATACACCCCCCCCCAACCCCGCCCACCTCAACCTCCTCATGCTCTCTCAGGGAGAGCATGTCCCAAATTCCAAGCTGCTGTTTTGAGGCATGTTAAAAAAAATAATGCACTTTGTGACTTCAATAATAAATATGGCAGTGCCATGTTGGCATTTTTTTCCACATCTTGAGTTGATTTATTTTGGAAAACCTTGTTACATTGTTTAATGCATCCAGCAGGGCATCACAACAAAATTAGGCATAATAATGTGTTAAGTCCACGACTGTATATATCGGTATCGGTTGATATCGGAATCGGTAATTAAGAGTTGGACAATATCGGAATATCGGATATCGGCAAAAAAGCCATTATCGGACATCTCTAGTTGTCAGTTTTCGGATATTTTTTCGAGGATTTTATGGGCGCAACAGAGTACTACCATTAGCTGCATTGGTAGCCACCTTGTACTCGCCGTGTATTACAAATTAAAATTCATAAAAAAAAGAAGAACACGTGTTCTTGTCTTAAATAGGGATTGTGAATAAAAGGCAAAAAAAAAAAAAAAAGTGCAGTCCCCCTTAAGATGTTTGGTATAGAAGGAGTGGAAAGAAAAAAGCACGTCAAAACACATCACAGTGTGAGGTATCTGCTGTGGTGAACACTGGCTTTCAGGAACTAATTGAAATGGACACACACTGCTTATTTTAATTAGATGTTGGAAATGTGCGTGAGCGAGCCGAAGCGGGGTGTCCTACTCCACCAGACAGTCCCTTTCAACACACATTTGCTGAGATCAGTAAAAAGTAGCAATAAATGACAAACTACTGACTCAAGTTAAAAGCCTTAAAGGCCTACTGAAATGCGATTTTCTTATTTAAACGGGGATAGCAGGTCCATTCTTTGTGCCATACTTGATCATTTCGCGATATTGCCATATTTTTGCTGAAAGGATTTAGTAGAGAACATCGACGATAAAGTTCGCAACTTTTGGTCGCTGATAAAAAAGCCTTGCCTGTACTGGAAGTAGCAGACGATATGCGCGTGACGTCACCGGTTGTGGAGCTCCTCACATCTGCACATTGTTTACAATCATGGCATCAAGCAGCGAGAGCGATTCGGACCGAGAAATCGACGATTTCCCCATTTATTTGAGCGAGGATGAAAGATTTGTGAATGAGGAAAGTGAGAGTGAAGGACTAGAGGGCAGTGGAAGCAATTCAGATAGGGAAGATGCTGTGAGAGGCGGGTGGGACCTGATATTCAGCTGGGAATGACTAAAACAGTAAATAAACACAAGACATATATATACACAACACAACCAGGCTTATATTTAATATGCCACAAATTGATCGCGCATAACAAACACCTCCCCCCTCCCGTCTATTTAACCCGCCAATACAAATCAAACACCCGCACAACACACTCAATCCCACAGCCCAAAGTACCGTTCACCTCTCCAAAGTTCATACAGCACATATATTTCCCCAAAGTCCCCAAAGTTACGTACGTGACATGCACATAGCGGCACGCACGTACGGGCAAGCGATCAAATGTTTGGAAGCCGCAGCTGCGTACGTACTCACGGTACCGCGTCTGCGTATCCAACTCAAAGTCCTCCTGGTAAGAGTCTCTGTTGTCCCAGTTCTCCACAGGCCAATGGTAAAGCTTGACTGTCATCTTTCGGGAATGTAAACAATGAAACATCGGCTACGTGTTTGTGTTGCTGCAGCCCGCCGAAATACACCGCTTCCCACCTACAGCTTTCTTCTTTGCTGTCTCCATTGTTCATTGAACAAACTGCAAAAGATTCACCAACACAGATGTCCAGAATACTGTGGAATTTTGCGATGAAAACAGACGACTTAATATCTGGCCACAATGCTGTCCCAAAATGTCCTCTACAATCCAGGACGTCACGCGCAGGCGTCATCTTACCGAGACGTTTTCAGCAGGATATTTCGCGCAAAATTTATAATTGCACTTTAGTAATCTAACCCGGCCGTATTGGCATGTGTTGCAATATTAAGATTTCATCATTGACATATAAACTATCAGACTGCGTGGTCGGTAGTAGTGGGTTTCAGTAGGCCTTTAATCTACTTGCTGTTTGGGTCATCATTCAATAGCCTTTATCCTCAGAAGGGGGAATTCAAGCGTGGGTAAAAACACAGAAACAAGGAGGACTTATGCACTTTCAAGGACAATAACCAACAACTGGGATCCAACAAGGACATAACAGAACTAAGCAGGCACTCAGGCTAATTACGACAAAAGACACAGATGGGACAAACACAACATGATAGTGATTGATTGACTGATGACAATAGGTCAAACAAGAAGCACAGCACATTAAATGACATTACAAACATGTCAGCCATAATTTTGGGGGAAAAAACCACCACCTGTTGATGGAAGGTCAAACTCTAATTTGAAATACACAATCAATCAATAGTACAAATGCTTGCAACATGAAAACAATTACTGTACTTACATTGATCTCCACGTTGTCCATGTCGCAACACGAACCCAGAAATGTGGAAAAAGAATTAAGCTCGCATGCTGGTTGGCATGACAACCTGTGTCAATTAACCTCATTTGGGAGTAATTGGGTGAAGGAAACCAAAACTACATGTTGGTATAACACGTGTAGTAAAGTTAAATAGAACACTCACCTTTTTTTGTCGTGATTACACAACGTTATCCCCGGAAGGTACAGATTCCACATGCTGGTCACTGCTAGTATTTAGCAATTAGTACTAGGCTTTCAACATGTGCCAACTGTGAATGTCTAAGTCAGTGTGGTAAACCTAGGCAATCTTTAACCTTGATAAAACATCTAACATTTAAATAAAGTTAGATAAAACAGCCATATACAATGTGTTGTTGTGTGTGTGTGTGTATATATATATATATATATATATATATATATATATATATATATATATATATATATATATATATATATATATATATATATATACTGGTATAGTATCGCGGTACTAATGAATAAAAAACGGTACTATACTCTAGTTGAAAAGTACCGGTTCCCGGGCATGACGGCGTGTCTTTATGTCATGACATTGCTGGTTTTACGAGCAGACAAGCATGTTCGGCAGCACACAATCCCGGAGTACTTACAAGCAGACACAGTCTGTAGACAGAAAAGGGAGAACGGACGCGTTTTGGCTTAAAAACTAAAGATAAAGGTGAAGTTATAACACTGAAACGCCCTCAGGAAGAGGTGCTTTAAGACATGGCTAGCTAGCTAGCGGCGAACGTCCATTCGCAGTCGACAGTGTTTTAGTCCTGGCCTCCATGGCGACAAATAAAGTAAGTTTCATACAAGTATCATCCCTGCAGGATGAGGAGTAGCTAATCATGCTTCACTACACACTGTAGGAGGATACAATAGCTAACCGCTAACAACAAGCTCGCACCCTGAATGTTAACAAATGCCATGGGTTGATCTACACCTGACATCCACTGTAATGATACCAAGTACAATATATGGTATATATATCTAGTCGATACTACTATATATATATATATATATATATATATATATATATATATATATATATATTGATTCACAGTGGTTAGTACGTGTGCCTCACAACACGAAGGTCCTGGGTTCGATCCTGGGCTCTGGATCTTTCTGTGTGGAGTTTGTATGTCGTACCTGTGACTGCGTGGGTTCCCTCCGGGTACTCCGGCTTCCTCCCACCTCCAAAGACATGCACCTGGGGATAGGTTGATTGGCAACACTAAATTGGCCCCAGTGTGTGAATGTGAGTGTGAATGTTGTCTATCTGTGTTGGCCCTGTGATGAGGTGGCGACTTGTCCAAGGTGTACCCCGCCTTCCGCCCATGTGCAGCTGGGATAGGCTCCAGCACCCCTGTTAGGGACAAGCGGTAGAAAATGGATGGACAGATAAATAAAACAGCCTACATATATATATATATATATATATATATATATATATATATATATATATATATATATATATATATATATATATATATATATATATATATATATATATATATATCATAGGCGCCGATCTACATTTCTGCAAGTGGGTGCTCGGTGTGTGTGTATTGAACAAAAAAAATAGACGTTCAGCAAAATTAATATCCCATATGATTTGTGGCTTTATTATTTTGTAAAACGGACCAAACTCGCCACAAAATTAACTACAACAAGATTGATTTTTCTAAATTATTTTAAAGATGGAAAGTTGCCATCAAGCCCACGTGGCTGCTCGGGCCGTGAAGCACCCACGGGATCGGCACGTATATATATATATATATATATATATATATATATATATATATATATATATATATATATATATATATATATATATATATATATATATATATATATATATATATATATTGCCAAAAGTATTTGGCTACCCATCCAAATTATGAGAATCAGGTGTCCTAATCACTTGGCCCGGTCACAGCTGTATAAAATCAAGCACTTAGTCACGGAGGCTGTTTCTACAAACATTTGTGAAAGAATGGGCCGCTCTCAGGAGCTCAGTAATTTCCAGCCTGGAACTGTAATAGGATGCCACCTGTGCAACAAATCCAGTCACGACATTCCCTTGCTCTTAAATATTCCAAAGTCAACTGTCGGCTTTATTATAAGAAAATGGAAGCGTTTGGGAACAACAGCAAGTCAGCCACCAAGTGGTAGGCCACATAAACTGACAGAGAGGGGTCAGCGGATGCTGAAGCGCATAGTGCAAAGACTTTCTGCACAGTCAGTTGCTACAGAGCTCCAAACTTCATGTGACCTTCCAATTAGCCCATGTACAGTACGCAGAGAGCTTCATGGAATGGGTTTCCATGGCCGATCAGCTGAATCTAAGCCAATGCAATGCGTCAGATGCAGTGGTGTAAAGCACGCCGCCACTGGACTCTAGAGCAGTGGAGACGCCTTCTCTGGAGTGATGAATCACGCTTTTCCATCTAGCAATCTGATGGACGAGTCTGGGTTTGGAGCTTGCTAAGAGAACAGTACATTTCGGACTGCATTGTGAAATTTGGTGGAGAAGAACTTATGGTGTGGGGTTATTTTTCAGGAGTTGGGATTGGCCCCTTAGTTCCAGTGAAAGGAACTTTGAAAGCTCCAGGATACCAAAACATTTTGGACAATTCCATGCTCCCAACCCTGTGGGAACAGTTTGGAGCGGGCCCCTTCTTCTTCCAACATGACTGTGCACCAGTGCACAAAGCAAGGTCCATAAAGACATGGATGACAGAATCTGGTGTGGATGAACTTGACTGGCCTGCACAGAGTCCTGACCTGAACCCGACAGAACACCTTTGGGATGAATAAGAACGGAGACTGAGAGCCAGGCCTTCTCCACCAACATCAGTGTGTGACCTCACTAATGCGCTTTTGGAAGAATGGTGGAAAATTCATATAAACACACTCTGCAACCTTGTGGACAGCCTTCCCAGAAGAGTTGAAGCTGTAATAGCTGCAAAAGATGGACCGACATCATATTGAACCCTATGGGTTAGGAGTGGGATGGCACTTCAAGTTCATATGTGAGTCAAGGCAGGTGGCCAAATACTTTTGGCAATATAGTGTATGTTTATTTATATATATGGTAACATCATTATAGTGTAAGCTACATTTATTTCATGTGTTGTTCAGACAAGGCAAGCACAAAAATGGTTTTGATTAATTGATTGATTGAAACTTTTTTTAGTAGATTGCACAGCACAGTACATATTGACCACTAAATGGTAACACCCGAATATGTTTTTCAACTTGTTTAAGTCGGGGGTCCACGTTAATCAATTCATGGTAAATTCATGGCTTTCGTGGATGTGGCCATCTTGATTTTCTCATCACTGGAACGCTCGCACCTTGGCTGTGACGTCATTCCGAGCGCCGACCTCCAACTTCCGAGGTCAACGGAAGGCAGTAATAGAGATGATGGGTGTACCACAGACCTGGGCAAATTAAGGCCGGGGGGCCACATGCGGCCCGTTGAGCTTTTCAATCTGGCCCGTTGGACATTCCCAAATATTTTTTTTAGATCTTTAAGATGGAAAGTGTAGCTGCCATTATGATGTGTAATGATGTTTTCTAATGACCGTAAGTCTTCAACTATACAAAGTATTTCAATGCTTGGAATCTGCGCTTAGGGATGATATACTAGTTACTATGGTAATCTAACTAGTTGCTATGGTCATCTAATTAGTTACTATGGTCATCTAATGAGTTACTATGGTCATATCATTAGTTACTATGGTAATCTATCTAGTTACTATGGTAATCTACGTCACAGCAGCTCAGACGAGGCACCAAGCAGTGTGGGCGGGAAGCGTTTCCACAGACGCGGAAGGAGATTTTCACAACAAGGTTCTAAAGCAGGGATGTCAAACGTACGGCCCGTGGGCCGGATCAGGCCCGCGAACAGGTTTTATGCGGCCCGCGTGATGAGTTTGCCAAGTATTAAAGTATTTTGAAAGAAAGAAACTGCTGTTCTAAATGTGTCCACTGGATGTCACAATAGCATTTCTGTTAGGACTAGCAAGAAGTACAAAGTTAAGCGTGGCGTCTTCCTCTCCCTCGACCGAAATGAAACAGAAAAAATCTTGGGTTTTATGTCTTCTGCTTCAAACACATCGTTAATTTGGCTCCCTTACTCCCCCATCATGTCTCTGTCAAAAACGAGAAAACTTAACCCTTCTGAATAGTTTTTACCTCCGTTTCTTACGGTTTGTTGAGTTAGCACTGGATTGATACGTGGACATGACAAAGGAGGTATTAGATACCTAGAAGAGTTTACACGTTGTGATTTAGGGATATATAAATAAACATTGATTGATTGATTGATTGAATCTTTAAAGTTTAATCCTAGCTTTGTAGATACACCGAGACAAAGTCTAAGCTCATTGTTTTTTTTGAAGCTGCACCAATTTCCTCAGAATTTTCAACAAACTTGAAGTGATTTGTCCAGAGGATTATCTGTGATTTGTACGTTTTCAGAATGTGCTTGTTCTATTTTTTGCCAAAGTAAAATGAAGAAAACAACCCAGAGTTGTCTTTATTTTTAAGTTATCATGCCATGATTTTACCATTCCGGCCCACTTGGTAATAGATTTTCCTCCATGCGGCCCCTGAGCTGAAATGAGTTTGACACCCCTCTTCTAAAGCTTAGTGATATATAGAATAGAATATAAAGTACTTTATTGATCCCTAGGGGAAATTCAGCAAATATCATATATTTCAGATTTAAGGTGGGTTTATTTTGTACCCTTCGCGTTCATATTTCACTGTCTGTTGCATTTTTGTTACGTTTCACTTGATTGTAAAATATGTCGATCGGAAGGGGGTGTGACGTTCACATGCTGTCAATATTCAGGGTTTTATCGTTCATAGAAAAATTTAAAATTCCATTATGTTTTTTAAGGCGGTCTGTCATAACGTTTTTAGCATTCAATCAGACATTATTGTGAGGTTTTGCATTAGTGTTCCTAAAAATAGATATACCGGCCCCCAGACACAGTTTTTTCTCTAAATTTGGCCCCCCGAGTCAAAATAATTGCCCAGGCCTGGTGTACCAGGTGCGTGACTGTCTCCCCGCTCCACGTTGATTGATGAGGTTGATAACGATAACGATAACGACGATAACGACAATGACGGCGATGACGAGGGCGGCTCTTATTGGCCAGAGCCAATAAGCACTCAGGAGGAGCGGGAGCCAGAGACGCCGCCGCCGCCTCCACTCACAGGCGCACAAGGCTCGGCTGCGCTCGGAGCGCACGCCTCTCCATCCAAAGCCCACATGCGCTAAGCCGGGACCATGGATGCCACCCTCTACCAGATCATATTCGGGGAGCTGGCGGACTTAAACTGCACTTTGCTGGAAGCCTTTCCTGACACTTTTTGGGAAAACGCGTCATTGTCCCAGCTGAGCGCAGACGGTAAGAACGCCTCCGATAGTCCCCTCACCACTGCGCAAATAGTCTAATAGAAACTTTCAATCCCCACAAGATTTCTATTGCAATGCCACCACGGATGAGATTGGCACCTGCTGGCCACGCAGCAGCACCGGGAAGACAGTGGAGAGACCCTGCCCCGAGTACATCAATGGGGTGAAGTACAACACCACCAGTAAGACATTTTAACTTCCTTTTTGTGCTTATTTATGTATGTCTACTCCCCTTGTTTATTTTTCCATGATCATCACCTTTGACTGAATCACAATTGCATATCCCCTCCCATCATTGTAACAGCTGCTCCACACTAAGCTAAGTGCAGTGTTTTTCAACCTTTTTGTTTCATAAAAAAAAAATCACCAGCAGAAAAGGTTAAAAAAATGAAACTCCACCAGGTTGTCGTGCCTTATTTTGAGTTTGTTGTTGTTTCCTGGGCGTAGTGCTTTAGTTCCTGTCTTGCGCTGTTATTTTGGTGACCCGTAAATGACCGCCATAACCACAACACCAGGGGGAGCTCCACTAACCACGTTAAACCCAGATTCCGAACTAACAAAGGTCTTAACTCATTCTCTTTCTATGCCACATCAATGTGGAATGCGCTCCCAACAGGTATAAAAGAAAGGGCATCTCTATCCTCCTTCAAAACCGCAATAAAAGTTCACCTCCAGGCAGCTACAACCCTAAACTAACACCCTCCCCGGATTGCTAATAATCAATTGCTAATAATCAAATATAAAAAATCAAATGCCGATACTTTTTCTTATGCCTTCTGATCTCTCTCTCTCTCTCTCTCTCTCTCTCTCTCTCTCTCTCTCTCTCTCTCTCTCTCTCTCTATGTCCACTACTTGCTGTCCATATCTTACCCCCCCCCCTCCACACCCCTGATTGTAAATAATGTAAATAATTCAATGTGATTATCTTGTGTGATGACTGTATTATGATGATAGTATATATCAGAGCTGGGCATTCCGCATCCGGCCCTTTGTGCGTCCCTGTCCGGCCCGCGTGAGGCCAATTATAAATTACAAAATAAATTTAAAAAAGTATCTATGTCGAGTGTGCAATACAACGGAGCTGCTTTTGTTTTGAAAATCATTATTTGTATTACTTCCGTGTGGGCATATGCGTGTGCATGATTGTGAGTGAATGTGAACAGCTGCAATCACAAATTACAAAGTTGAAAAAACATCTATGTCGTGCGCGCAATACAACTGTGCTGCTTTTATTTTGAAAAGTATTATTTATGGACGTGTGTCCGTGTGTAACCTGTGAGTGAAGGTGCACATGCAGCGACAAGTGATGCACGGTTTACACCGGAGACACTAAAAAGAGAAAAGTTGATGAAGAATGGCGGGTTTCCAAAAAGACATGGACTGCCAAGCAACGTTCCCTCTAAGGTGCGTGCCTGCGCAATTGCGCACTGCTCAAGCGTCCGCTGCGCGCAGCAAATATATGCCGCGCACGAAATCAAATCCCATCTGAATTCTAAACAAAATAAACATATTTATTCTATGTAATTTTGCAATGCAACTTTGAGTGACAGTGACAACAAGCGGCCCTAACGGTGTTCGTCAACACCGTTCAATTGAACACCGTTCAATTATTGTAACGTCTTATCGAGATGCTTCGAGGCCAGGAATTATATCGATCACTTTATTGAGCAAAACTGTTTATATTCGGCCATAACCACACCAAAAACATGAGTAAAACAATTCTATCTCGAAAAACTAGTCATTTTCTGCCGTTCAAACCAGGCTAAAACCAACTTGTCATCTGTCACCAACACGCATAGCACTAAACCACTGGTGCGTTTATGGCCACACAAAAAGTCGGACAACTCAAACACCACACAAAGTTACACTATGACTCCTCAGTCATACGTGTGCTTATTTTACTGTCATTTATTATTAATGTAAATTTATTTATATTAGTCATGGAATGCTGTTACACACACTATGTTGAAGTATTACTATTATTATTAATTATTATTATTATTATTATTATTATTATTATTATTATTATTATTATTTATCTTACGGTATATATCAAAAGTAATATTGAGCAAAATTTAATTGAAATATTGTCGATGTGGCCCTCCAGCAGTGCTCGGGTTGCTCATGCGGCCCCCGGTAAAAATTAATTGCCCACCCCTGGTATATATGATAGTATATATCTGTATCTGCGATGAGGTGGCGACTTGTCCAGGGTGTACCCCGCCTTCCGCCCGATTGTAGCTGAGATAGGCTCCAGCGCCCCCGCGACCCCAAAGGGAATAAGCGGTAGAAAATGGATGGATGAATATCTGTATCATGAATCAATTTAAGTTGACCCCGACTTAAACAAGTTGAAAAACTTATTCGGGTGTTACCATTTAGTGGTCAGTTTTACGGAATATGTACTTCACTGTGCAACCTACTAATAAAAGTCTCAATCAATCAATCAAAACCCTTCCAGTTTTGTTGGTGTTCTCCTGTAGCAGCTTCACGCCTTCCTTTGAGCGCTATTGCCTGCACCTGCTTTGTTTTCGCAATCAAGAGTATTTAAGTTGTGCATACGCTATTCTTCTTTGTGGGTACATTGTTGGTTGTCATGTCATGTACGGATGTACTTTGTGGACGCCGTCTCTGCTCCACACGCTGTAAGTTTTTGCTGTCGTCCAGCATTCTGTTTTTGTTTACTTTGTAGCCAGTTCAGTTTTACTTTTGTTTTGCAAAACCATCCCTATTCTTCAGTGCCTTTTTTTTCCTAGCGGGACTTGCCTTTTGTTCATTTTTGGTTTAAGCGTTACATACCTTTTTTACCTGTACGCTAGTGATGGGTCCGGCAACACCGATGCGTCGGCGCATGCGTCGAGCTCATAGAGTAAAACCCTGTGTCGGTGCGCGTACCGCTTTTAGAAAGTCACATTTTTCTCGCACTGACGCCTCCTCTGTGCCCTGTGAGCGAAATAATAATAAGAGAAATAATAACTAAGAAGAGAAATCGTCTAAAATTTTATACGTTGGAAAAACTGTTTTTTTTAATAAAAATGTGTAAAAAAAAAAAAAAAAAAAAAAATCCCAGTCCACAAGCATCCTCATTCACAACACGTTCTCTTAAATTTCCATGTTATGATACATGTTCACATTATTCATTGACTGTATCTAAAAAAGATAAAAAATATATTTTTATTTAAATGAAGATATGAAATAATCCTAAATGAAATACAATGACTTGGTTTATAGTATTGTATATACTAGGTCATAAAATCAGTGTCAGTTGAGTCGGTCCATAGGTTGCCTGTAGGGATTTTAAATGTCCAGCAGATGTCAGTATTTAGTGACACAGTATCAATACAGTTTTGCAATGTGTTGAAACGCTTCATGACGCCTCATCAACCCATCACTACTGTACGCTGTCTCCCGCTGTTTTTTTGATTGATTGAGACTTTTATTAGTAGGTTGCACAGTGAAGTACATATTCCGTACAATTGACCACTAAATGGTAACACCCGAATAAGTTTTTCAACTTGTTTAAGTCGGGGTCCACTTAAATTGATTCATGATACAGATATATACTATCATATATACTATCATCATAATACAGTCATCACACAAGATAATCACATTGAATTATTTACATTATTTACAATCAGGAGTGTGGAGGGGGGGTGGGGTGGGGGGGTGGGGGGGGGGGAGCTGTGCTCTGCATATTGGGATCACAACAAACCATCCTTGATGCGTTCCGACTTCTACAAAGCAATGAACTACCTGCTGCCACCTACTGATATGGAGTTTTACATGGTTACCCTACCAAGCTCTACACAGCACAGACACTAGACAACGGCACATTATTAGCAGATTATAACTATTGATTTGCAAAATATATTTTTTGGACCAATTAGGTGAAGATGCATAATTTCCCCCGGCACACCAGACAATATCTCACGGCTAGTGTGCCGTGGCACAGTGGCTCAAAAACACTGGCTTAGTGCACTTAAAGCAGGGGTGTGTCCAAAGTGCGGCCCGGGGGCCATTTGCGGCCCGCAGCTAATTGTTTACTGGCCCGCCACACATTCTGAAAACGCTATTGCAAAAACTAAAAAAAAAACATTTAAAAAAAAGTGGAATGAGGTGAAATCTAACTAGACAAATTTGCAATGTTGACACAAAGCTGCCATGCAGGCTGTTTTTTTTCTTTATTTTAGGGGACGGCGTGGCGCGGTTGGGAGAGTGGCCGTGCCAGCAACCTGAGGGTTCCTGGTTTCGATCCCCACCTTCTACCAACCTCGTCATGTCCGTTGTGTCCTTGAGCAAGACACTTCACCCTTGCTCCTGATGGGTCGTGGTTAGGGCCTTGCATGGCAGCTCCCGCCATCAGTGTGTGAATGGGTGAATGTGGAAATAGTGTCAAAGCGCTTTGAGTACCTTGAAGGTAGAAAAGCGCTATACAAGTATAACCCATTTACCATTTTCTTTTTTTTTGCCATTGCTCAAAAAAAAAAAATCTGTCACAATGCAATTTAAATGCGGTGAGGAGGAACCCAAGGATGCAGACGGAAGGTGAGTAAAACAGTTATTTACTTAAGGAAAGAGTACTCACTACAAATATCCAAACAGGTGATAACAAAAAGCGACGGAGCGAAAAAGAGAAAACAAAATGTGCACTGTGGGAAAAAAAGAACAAAAGTTAATATGCAAAAATAACTAGACTTGGGTTGGAGTTGCAAGACGCGCAACCTACCAGACAACACCAAGTTGGATGGCACTGGGAACAGCCAAGAATGTTAGCATGAAAAACTCCGGAAAGCATAGAAGTCTTCTGACATGGCGAGTCGAGGAGTGGAATAGCCGAGTGCCGTCCAGCTGTCCAGGTGCTGCTTGAGTAGTGTTGGGAAGATTAGACACAGCTGTGCACGCCTCACAACTCCGCACACAGGGGAACACAGGAACTCTAGGAGGAAGACAAAAAGTAAGAGCCAGGTCCTGCTGCACCAACTAAGGAAAACTTAACATACAAGGTGGCCTGCAGGCAGTGACAAAATCAATGTTATAATGAATTCCTGACCTATTCAAGACTCCAATGATTTCAAATATTTCCCTTTTAAAATGTTTTATGTGGAAAATATTGCATATATTGTGTGGTTGCCATACAAAAACATCCACGTTTTCTTTGACAAAAGAGCATAAAACAAAATAATAGTTCAAACGTAAAATCGACAGATATATCTGAAGTTGATTTCATAACTTAAGTGTTGAAAGTAAAAAAAAAAACTAATGAAAATGTATCACTTTATGAGTGGGGCACCTTTTGGATCCTAAATATATTTAATGGGATTTTATTTATCTTTTCACTGTGATTTCTCAAAAATAATAATGAATTAAAAAAATCAATGCTGTCCTGCATTATTGATCTTTTTAAGGCTCTAATTCAGGGGTCCCCAAACTACGACCCGCGGGCCGGATCTGGCCCGCCAGCGTCCAAAATCAGGCCCGCGGGAAGTCCCAAGTATAAAAAATAAAATAAAAATATAAAATAAAAAAATTATTGTTTTCTGTCTTTTCTTATCCACTTTGTACCGCTTGCTACTCACGGTGTCTCCTAGCCGCTCAGGCAAATCATATTGTCTAAAAATGCATTTTCTCATCGATAACATGACATCATCGCGGGTGCGGAAAGTTCTCTCTCTCTCTCTCTCTCTCTCTCTCTCTCTCTCTCTTTCTCTCTCTCTCTCTCTCGTCAGAGTTTGTTGGTGACAAACCCCAAGATGCAGAGAAGGCGGCAGGCATTGTGCGAGAAAACATGATTTAATTAAACACTATGGCAAAAAACAAACAAAAGGGTACAAACAAAAGGCGCGCACAAGGCGGAGAACAAACTTGGCTATGAACTAAAATAGCACAAAGGCTAACTGTCGACAACAAACAAAAACACTTACTGTGACACGAAGGAACTATGACTTGAGCGGAGTGGACAAAAGTAGACAGAGCTGCAACGACAAATAGCGACAGGTAGAAGTGACAATAATCCAGCAGTGACTGGAGGGCAGGGCAGGTATAAATAGCAGCTGGCAAAAAATGCAACCAAACTGTCAGTGGAAACCCTGACATATACAGCCCGGCCCCCGGCCAAATTGTTTTAACCCAATGCTGCCCCCGAGTCAAAAAGTTTGGGGACCCCTGCTCTAATTACTTCACATCAAACATTGTTTTCTGAATGTTTTGAGCAGTGTGGAAAATACTCCATATTTCAGTTTTATTACAAAAAAACAAAGTTGTCTTTGACAGAAAAGGCGTACTGTTATGATCTGTGGTCTGGATCTTGTTTTTTGTTATTTTCTGTTAGTTTAAGACTCCTGTAGTTCCTGTTTTTGTGCACACTTGTTTGTTTTAGTTTCCATGATGACTTATGATTTTGACCTGCCTCTTGCGTTCGGGTCACACCTGTCTCTAATCAAGAGACCAGTATTTAAGCCTGTCTTTGCCAGTTAGTCGTCCTGGCGTCATTGCTTGTTTTCTGGAGATACCATAGTTCATGCTGATTGTTTCATGCTTAGTTCATGCTGCTCGTTTCTTGCCACAGTAAGTTTTGTTTGTTTCATGTCCATAGTTCAGGCTAAGTGTTAGCGTATGTTTTCTGTTTTACGTTTTATGTCCCTTAGCCTCTTGTGCAATCGCCACGCTTTCATTTTGTTTTAGTTCCTGACTTTTGTCCTGTGTAGGATTTATTAATTAATAAATATGTTCCTGCCTGCTACCTTTGTCCGGAAAAGTCCGTTTGCTTCCTGTGAGAACAATCCTCCCAGTAAGATGCCAAAACCCCCTCGTTATGACACATACAACCTTTTAGTTTTTTTTTAAGTTTATAGCAACCTGAAGTTGATATAAATAAATGATAAATGGGTTATACTTGTATAGCGCTTTTCTACCTTCAAGGTACTCAAAGCACTTTGACAGTATTTCCACATTCACCCATTCACACACACATTCACACACTGATGGCGGGAGCTGCCATGCAAGGCGCTAACCAGCACCCATCAGGAGCAAGGGTGAAGTGTCTTGCCCAAGGACACAACGGACGTGACTAGGATGGTAGAAGGTGGGGATTGAACCCCAGTAACCAGCAACACTCCGATTGCTGACACGGCCACTCTACCAACTTCACCACGCTGTCCCTATATACCGTATATATACTGTAGAGATTTACTGTAAGCATTAAATAAAAATGAAATAATAATTTGACTTGTTTTTAACATTTTAATGACTTAGAGCCTTTATTGTCCCTGGGAGCACTAAAGGTAAAAAAAAAAAACAAAATCCATATATTTTGTTATGGTTTGAAAATTTTAATTATCAAAATGGCCACTGCATGCTTTAATTTATCCGTGTGCGGCCCTCAGTGGAAAAAGTTTGGACACCCCTGACTTAAAGTGTTGGTGGGTCTGTGGAGCAGCTAGCTCGGTTTAGACCAGGGGTGTCAAAGGTACGGCCTGAGGGCCGGATCAGGCCCGTGAACTGGTTTTATCCTGAGTTTCCTAAGTATAAAAATTAACCTGAAATTATTGAATGAAAGAAACAGCTGTTCTAAATGTGTCCACTCGAGGTCGCGATAGCAATTCTTTGTATCTTTGTAGATGATGCTACATATGTACAAAATAAACCACATGATGTTAGTACATCAGTCGAGGAAAATTATCAAAGTACATAAATAACATTGTAATTTGATTTTGATAAAAAATGTTTTATCTTGACAGATTGAAAATTAACACCAACGAGTTGACTGATGAACCTTATCACATAATTTATTCAGAAAATATAAATAACGACAAATAAAGTATATATACTATTAACCGCAACAGGTAATTGTAAAAAAAACCCAACAACATTATGATTTGTACAATTTTAGAATGTGATTGTTCTATTTTTAAACAAAGAAAACAATCTGAAGTTGTTGTGCCGTCATTTGATCAATCCTTGGGAGTAGTTTTTTCTCCATGTGGCCTCCGATGTAAAATGAGTTTGACACCCTTGGCATATTACCTCCCATCATTGTAACAGCTGCTCCACGCTAAACACGGCTTGTGCATGTAACGCAACATGACAATCCGCTTAAAGTGAGATGAATGTCAGTGGGTCTGTGGAGCAGCTAGCTCAGTTTAGACCAGTGGTGACAAACGTATGGCCCGAGGGCCGGATCAGGCCCGCAAACAGGTTTTATCCGGCCCGCGGGATGAGTCTGCTAAGTATAAAAATGTACCTGGAATTTCTGAATGAAAGAAACAGCTGTTCTAAATGTGAAAACAGCCCTGTGAGGAATTTATAGTAAAGTTCATAAAAAGTTAATAGAATTTAAATTGATGGAGAATGTCAGACTATTTCATTCAGAAAGACTGTAGGTTAGCTAGCTCATTTAAAATATCCTAAACTTTTTTTTGACCCTGCCTCTTAAAAGAATCGGAATCGAGAATCGACAGGAATCGGAATCGAAACAAAAATCGGAATCGGAATCGGAACCGTTCGAATTCAAACGATACCCAACCCTAATTATCATGTTATGTACATGGGGAGTAGACGGCACATACAACAGGGGGCGTATTTTAGCTCTATGATTTATTTTATATATGTCATGTCTGTTGATCATGTTTTTGTTTTGGCCATGTGCTGTTTATTTTTTGGACTCTTTTTAGTTCCTGGTTGTGCACTTCCTTGTTTGTTTGTTACCTTGCCAACCCATTAGTTTTCACCTGTCATGCCACGCACCTGTTTCACGTTTTGAGTCACGCACCTGTTTTCACTGATCATGTCACTATTTAAATCTGTCTGTTTCTGTTGTTCGTCCTGGCGACATCACACTATCTACACACCCTTATGATCCTTTTCTCGTCAAAGTAAGTTTTCTTTATTCAGCCCACAGTTAGTGTTTTTTTTGTTTCATTGTTCATAGTTTCTGCCTTTGTACCAGTTTTGTGTTTATAGCCAAGTTTTGTACTTCCGCCTTTGTGCGCGCTTTTTGTTTTCATAGTCAAGTTTTTACCTCCGCTGTGAGCGCCTTTTGTTTATTCTTTTTTTGAGTGTTTATATTAAATCATGTATTTAAATTCACGCCTTGCCCGCGCCAATTTTCCGTTGCCTTCCGGAGAAACAAAACCCAAGGACCAAGTCTTATATATATATAAATTGTATTGTATATATATATATAAATTGTCCCTAGTGTGTGAATGTGAGTGTGAATGTTGTTTGTCTATCTGTGTTGGCCCTGTGATACCCCACCTTCCGACCGAATGCAGCTGAGGTAAGCTCCAGCACCCCCCGCGACCCCAAAAGGGACAAGCGGTAGAAAAAGAAATTTAAAAAAAAAAAAAAAAAAAAAAAATTATATATATATATATATATATATATATATATATATATATATATATATATATATATATATATATATATATATATATATATATATACAAGCAATAATCTAAATAAACAACAGAATGGAGTGTCTAGATGCAAAGTGTGTATGGTGTGTGACTATGTGTGGATATTAGCTGTTGAGTGTTAGCGGTAGTGTTGAGCGAGAGGCGGAAGATAAGGAGAGACAAGTCCGAGCTCTGAGGTCTGTGAGCAGGCAGGAAGTCAGGGGGCTATAGCGGGACAAAGAATGTCAGTGTCCAAGCGGGAGGTCGAGATCCAAGAGGCAGTCAGGGAAGCAGAAGAAACGCGGGGTGAGACGAGACGCACACCTTGAAACTCGTAAACGAAGGGGTAGCTGCAAGGAACGACAAGGGGAGAAACACAAGACCAATCATACGACGAGGAAAAAAAAAAAGAGAAAGGCATAGAGCTTTGTAGTTGGCTTACTGTACTCGAACAGAAGACTACGTTCTGCCCTGGAATAGCAGGTTGTGCAGGCATTTGAAGGCAGGACCTCTGATCAACTTCAGGTGCGCTGATTGCCGGAGATTGACTGCAGCTGCCGGCTGCAGCAGGACTGACACGCGCAGGTGCGCTCTTGGAGGCGCAATCAGCAGAGCGCACAGATGAGGAATGCGCCCTGGCCGTGACATATCATATAATTTGTTCAGAAAATATAAATAACGACAAATAAAGTATAGGTAATTGTAAAAAAAAAACAAAAAAATTATGATTTCTACAATTTCAGAATGTGCTTGTTCTATTTTTAAACAAAGAAAACAATCGGAAGTTGTCTTTATTTTTAAGTTATCGTGCCGTGATTTTACCAGTCTGGCCCACTTGGGAGTAGATTTTTCTCCATGTGGCCCCCCCATCTAAAATGAGTTAGACACCCCTGGTTTAGACTGATGCAGCAAATGACAGGTAATTAGGCACAGCATCTCAAATGAAATGACTCTGCATGACATTTGCTTTTACAGCAGGCAGGAAAAAACAGACTCTCATTCAACTCTCACCATCCAGTTGAATGTCTTTCTTGCAACGACTTGTCGCTATTGACAGTGTTACATTAATTTTCTGAATAATAACTACTTGAAGAAAGGTATATTATCCTTGGAACCGGAATGCCGAATAATTGTTAAAGTTATTTTTAAAAGTACAACAATTCTTCTCCACAAAAGAGGAGGAATATAACCTTAGAGGAAAATCAAATTTAAAACTGCTCGTATGCTCGTACAACACTTAAAACCTTTAGCATATCAGTATGTGGAATTAAATTATGGATTAAGCAAAGAAATCCAACAAAGCACCGATATGATTCCGTTTAAGAGACTGTTCAAACTACAAGTGTTCACAAAGTACACAGAACAATAATTATGATGAACATCTTGAACCCTTTTTTTTGTTTTATTTGACTTTTTGATTTTTTTAATTGAGACAGATATAATTTATGTATTTAATATTTGTTTACTTGCTATGGTATATTATTCTTTTATTATTTATTTGTTCACTGTTATGTTACAGAGAACACGGAAATAGGATAAAATCGCTATGGTATGAAAAGTGGTACGGTTAAATAAGCTCAGCTTCTTCCTACTCCTTTTCGGACGTGCTGTAATGAAACAACTGGAAATATTTGATGAATTACATTGTATCGTAATGCAGCTGAGATAGGCTCCAGCAACCCCCCGCAACCCCGAAAGGGACAAGCGGTAGAAAATGGATGGATGTATGCATGTTCGAAATAAACTGAAACTGAACAGAACTGAACTGAAAGTCCAAAGAAAATTGCAGCAAATATCCTTTGCTTACTTGTAGGTCAGGGTGATGTGTCCTAAAAATAAAATCAACATTATTTTTCCCCCCACAAAATGTGATTTACGTTTTTTACTGATTTGTCTCCTACTTTTTTAAAGAAACCAATGAATACAAATAACAGAGATAATTTTAAATATATATATATTTTTTTTTGATCAAAGACTAGTACAGGGGTGTCAAACTCATTTCAGTTCAGGGGCCGCATGGAGGAAAATCTGTGCACACGCGGGCCGGACTATGGCATTAAAACAAAAAAATAAAGACAACTTCAGATTGTTTTCTTTGTCTTACTTTGGCCAAAAATAGAACAAAAACGTTCTGAAAATATTACAATAATAATATAGAAAAATATACTGACAGCGGTAAAGTTTAGATCCATGAAGAATGAATGTTTATAACTGAATATATTTACATATGCATAAAAATGTTTTCTTTTGTATTATTTTTTTAGATGAATTAAGGAACGTTTATGACAACCTTTTTCCAATACACAATGTTCGAAATAAACTCAAACTCAACTCAACTCAACAATATAGAATGTGAGATATAACAGGATAATGCATACATTTATCATTTGTTTTCAAAACAGTTACATAAAAAGTGGGACCCCAAAAATTTACTGTGGGACCCCATTTTTATGACTTGATGGGACCCCTGGGACCCCATTTTGAAAATCATTAGCGCCAACACTGATAGTGTCACAGTGGCTTAAAAATGTAATTTTATTTAAAACAAATTTAAATAATGGATCCCAGCGGGCCGGTTCTAATACTAATCAAATATCATCTCGGGGGCCACAGATAATTCATCCTTGACTTTGACACGTAGGCACTAGTAGTTTGAAATGACACCGCATTCACTGCATCTTACTCTTAGCACAATTACAAATGTAATAAAGCTGTTTTTTTTAGACCAGATACAAATTTTATTTTTTTATGGATTCATTTTCAAAGAACTAAATTAAAGAGCAATATTTCTGTCTAGAACACATTAATTCTGTTAACAAAAATGCAGCATTGCACTTTGCATGCCAATAAATAATACTCTCCAACATCGAGATTGATAAAGTGCAAACTTAAAAGTTCTGTCTTGAATGAAATACTTCTGTAAATACAAACAAAGTATTGTACATTGTGTGCAAATAAATAATCCAATAAAACATTGAGAGGGCAAAGTGGATAAACGTAGGTGTTTTCATTGTACTGTGCATGCACCACATCTTGGCCGTGTGCAGGCTTTAGGCCTTGTTTACACTGCACACCAAATTGGATTTTTTTGTCCTCAAGTGACACAGATCTGATTTTTTGGGGCCAATCTTAACGCTTCAAAGTGCTTCAAATATGATATTTTCGCATCCGATTCAGGCCACATCATGAGCTAGTCCAAATCTGATTGGAGTATGATCTTTTCAAAGTCTAAACGCATTGCGACCCGAATGCGACCCCAAATGTGATTTTTTTTGTTAGCTTTGGGCGAGCTACGTCACTCGTGTGCGCGGGGAAAGATGCAGCCCGCCAGCGGAAGTGGACTTTTCCGACAACCAAATTTTTGGTGCATCACTTGTCAATAGTGCGCAAATAATAGTGTAAATGTAAAATACGAATATGTATTTTGACTCCGAAGAAACAGTGATAGTTGAAGGACCGGACGTTAACGCTGTGGCGTATTTGCTTACATGTGAGTTGAAAAATAAAGCTAACGTTGATCCATGCTGATGTTCGTGTCTCCTGTACACACTGCAAAAAGTCAGTGTTCAAAAACAAGAAAAAAATTAAAATAAATTAGGGGTATTTTATTTGAACTAAGCAAAATTATCTGCCAATAGAACAAGAAAATTCGGCTCGTCGAGACTTTCCAAAACAAGTAAAATTAAAGCTGCAAGCAGCGTTGGTCGGGCCCGCTTATTTGGCTGGTGCTAGTACTAAGTGTCCAAAAACTTATGTCCAGTGGTAGTCCTAAATGTCCCAATACTTTTGTCCAGAGTTAGTTCTTAGTGTCCCAATACTTTTGTCCATTGGTAGTCCTAAATGTCCCAATACTTTTGTCCAGAGTTAGTTGTTAGTGTCCCAATACTTTTGTCCAGAGTTAGGCGTTAGTGTCCCAATACTTTTGTGTAGGTGTCCCAATACTTTTGTCCAGTGGTAGTCCTAAATGTCCCAGTACTTTTGTCCAGAGTTAGTTGTTAGTGTCCCAATACTTTTGTGTAGGTGTCCCAATACTTTTGTTCAGTGGTAGTCCTAAATGTCCCAGTACTTTTGTCCAGAGTTAGTTGTTAGTGTCCCAATACTTTTGTCCAGTGGTAGTCCTAAATGTCCCAATACTTTTGTCTAGAGTTAGGCGTTATTGTCCCAATACTTTTGTCTAGGTGTCCCAATACTTTTGTCCAGTGTGAGTTCGTAGTGTCCCAATACTTTTGTCCAGAGTTAGGCGTTAGTGTCCCAATACTTTTGTGTAGGTGTCCCAATACTTTTGTCCAGTGTCAGTTGTTAGTGTCCCAATACTTTTGTCCATGTCTCTAAGATGTTCCTACCGGAAGTTACAAGCAGTTTTGTCTGTGTTTTCCTCTGAGGAGCAGTTTTGTCTCTGTTTTATTCAAAAATTGCGCTATAGCGCATTTTTGAGTTTTGGGGTTCGTTTTTTTTATTAGATCGCAATTTCCACCAGTCCTGATGTGTGTGAAAAGTTTGGTGAGTTTTAAAGTATTTTAAGGGGGTCAAATTACAGCTCAAAGAGGCAAAAATGAGTGTTTTTAGTAATTTTTTGTCTTGAAGGGGAAATTGCCAACTTCCTGTTGATTTTTGCCCGAAAAAATTAATTAATGAAAAGTAGGTCTAAGTGCGACCTACATAGAGGTTTCATGTCTCTACGACATTCGTACTGGGAGTTAGAGGCAGTTTTCTTCCTAGGGGGCGCTAGAGCGCAATTGTGATTTTTGGGGTTTGTTTTTTTGACTAACGAGTTTTGTTCGCGTTTTTTTATGTGTGTGTCAAATTTGGTGAGTTTTGAAGCATGTTAAGGGGGGCAAAGTAGTGCGCAAAGCTGCGGAAAAATAATAATAATAATAATAATAATAATAATAATAATAAACCTTACAAATTCAATAGGTCCTTTCGTCCCATTGCAAAAGGACTCCCTTTAGGATTCCTTTGACAATGGGCCGTGCGGGCCCTAATAATAATAATAATAATAATAATAATAATAAACCTTACAAATTCAATAGGTCCTTTCGTCCCATTGCAAAAGGACTCCTTTGGGATTCCTTTGACAATGGGCCGTGCGGGCCCTAATTAGCTAACCTCAATGAACCCAAAAATACCTTAAAATAAGTATATTTTCACTAATAACAAGTGCACTTTTCTTGGTAGGAAAAAAAAAGAGACCATTTTGCTCAATATGTTGAAAAATATTCTTAAATTAAGTAAATGCTAGTGCCATTATCTTGACATAATGATATGCGCTCGGCATTACATTTCTTGAAACCAGCAAACTTACGTATACTAAAAACTAGTTCATTTTTCTTAATGGAAAGGCAACAAGGCAACCGCTTGTTACTCTCGGGGTTTCCTAGCCGCTCAGGCAAATCATATGGTCTAAAGATGCATTTTTCCATCGATAACAGGACATCATCGCACCAAGTGCGTGCTCTTTCAGTCATTTAGTGCGCATGTATACAGCCCGGCCCCCGGCCCAATTTTTTTTAATTGTAATTTTGAAGAATTTATCTGAATGCGCATGAACTATTTCTGTTCAAAATTGTTTGAAATGTCACATGCTAAATGTTTGAATATTAACTGTCAGTTTGCTGTACTGTGCCAACTGTACTACTACATGAGTATGTATTTTCTAATGTTTCATTGAAAATAAAGCAGCAACGTCCATTTGGCTGTCATCTGTTTTAGTTATGAGACACATTCGTGTCAAAATCATGATTTCTTTTTTCACGCCTGAAGTAAGAAATTATTACTTTAAAAAAGTAGTTTTATACTTGTGAGTGTTGATGACACAGCTTTGCAACTGTTGACATTGTAGTTTCAAGCATGTTTTACTCAATATAGGTCATAAAATCTCAGCAACAAGCTGTAATATCTTACTGAGATCATTTAGGACCAAAACCCTTAAAACAAGTAAAACACTCTAACATAAAATCTGCTTAGTGAGAAGAATTATCTTATCAGACAGAAAATAAGCAAATATCACCCTTATTTGAGATATTTAATATTAGTTAGATTTCAGTTTTTGCAGTGCAGCCATTAAAAAATGTGAACCCTCCCATACACATTGTATTACTTTAAAAATCGTCGTCTGCACTGGCATCACAGTGCGGCAAGGCGGCTGCACAGCGGCGGAGAAGAAGGCTCTGCAGAGGGTGTGCACAGAAGGCCGTGCTTCCCAACACCTCAGAACTGTTCATGCGGAGATGCAGGGGGAGGGTCCTTAGCATCATGAAAGACTCCACTCGCTCTTGCAGCCCCTCCCGGCTGCACAGTATAAGGAGTCAAACCACCAGGCTCAGAGACAGCCCGAAGCTGTCGGACTGCTCAACGCTATCCGGGCTCCATAGTCTCCCTCTGCTCTTCTTTCTACCCCCTCCCACCAACACCCCACCAGCCCACACTGACTGCACTAATTCTTATTTTGTATTTATTTATCTTATTCCACACTGCGTTTTTAACAAGCGAATCTTAGTTCTTACTCTTGTTAATTGCCTAATGTTATTTTCTATGTATTATTTATTACTGTTCTCCTTTATTGCCTATTTATTACTGCCTTTTGTAACTATTGCCGGGACCCGGGTCCAAATTTTGCACCATATGTGTGCAAATGTGTGTGAGTATGACAAATAAAGCTCCTTGAATGCTTTATTTTTGTCATGATCCGTTACCCGGATCATGGCATGATTTATGTTGGTATTGTTTCTGTTTTAGTTTCCTGGGTGCACCCTCTTTCCCTGTTTACGGTTGGTTTCCATGGGCACTGATTCTCCTCACCTGTCTTAGTTTAGCAATTAGTGTTCCCACCAGGTGTTTTGGTTAATCACTCCCCTTTATAGTTTCTTGTCACCCAGCAGTAGTTGCTGGGTCAATGTTTGCTATAGGCAACATTTACGTTCTCCTGTTTTTTCTCCTCGCTGCATGTAGAACGTTTGTTCACACTAGCATTCTTTGTTTTTCACCCTTGGTGACATTTTGTGTTTTTTAGCTCCATGCTTGCTAGTATCCTCAGTTTGTATTTTTGATCCTGCCTTAAAATAATCAAAAACCTTAAATCTTACCTGCACGCTTACCCCCTGCTTATTTTCTGCCTTGGAAGGAACACGACAATCGCAGCCATGCGTTGAAGACGTAACAATTTTTACGTAAAACAACACTCATTTTTAGGTGTGGCGACCATATTTATGCTGGCGACTTTTATTTTATTTTGTAGTGGTAGCGACTTCCTTGTTGGTTTTTGGAATTTGGTCAACTTCCTTTGTTTTCACTTTATGGAAGTGCGCATGCAAGTGACGTTAGAGCCTGTGCACGTTCATACTGGAGTCTGGTAGTGATGGGTTGATGAGGCCTCATGAAGCGTTTCGACACATTGCAAAACTGTATTGATACTGTGTCGATACTGTGTCACTAAATACTGACATCTACTGGACATTAAAAATCCCTACAGGCAACCTATGGACCGACTCAACTGACACTGATTTTATGACCTAGTATATACAATAATATAAACCAAGTCATTGTATTTCATTTAGGATTATTTCATATCTTCATTTAAATAAAAATATATTTTTATCTTTTTTAGATACAGTCAAATAATGTGAACATGTATCATGACTAGGATGGTAGAAGGTGGGGATTGAACCCCAGTAACCGATTGCTGGCACGGCCACGCTACCAACTTCGCCACGCCGTCATTCCTGTACCTTCTCTAGTAACAGTAGTGATGGGTCCTGCAACACAGATGCATCGGCGCATGCGTCGAGCTCATAGAGCGAAACCCTGTGTCGGTGCGCGTACCACTTTTAGAAAGTCACGTGACCGATCATGAGCTGCTTTGGTCACGTGACCGATACGCGAACTGTATCGCACTGACGCCTCTGTGCCCTGTGAGCAACATTCCCTCTAAGGTGCGCGCCTGCGCAATTGCGCAGTGCTCAAGCGTCCTCTGCGCACACCGTGCGCCGCACAGCCAATATATGCCGCGCACCAAATCAAACCCATCTGAATTCTAAACAAAATAAACACATTTATTCTGTGTAATTTTGAAATGCAACTTTGAGTGACAGTGACAACAAGCGGCCCTAATGGTGTTCGTCAACAACACGCATTGCGCCGCTTCCTAATAAACACAGTTTGGCGCGCAGGCGTCAGTGCGATACAGTTCATGAGCGGTCACGTGACCAGAACAGCTCATGAGCGGTCACGTGACCAAAACAGCTCGTGTTCGGTCACGTGACTTTCTAAAAGCGATACGCGCACCGACACAGGGTATCGCTCTATGAGCTCGACGCATGCGCCGATGCATCGGTGTTGCCGGACCCATCACTAGAGTCTGGTAAAGAGCACATTTGACTTGCAGTGTAAACAGTCAGCTGGAAAAAAAATCTGATTTCGAAACAATCTAATTAGGGCCACTTTGAGTTTGAGTTTGTGTTTATTTGGAACATGCATGCATACAACATGATACATCACAATTTCCAATTTCTCTCTTCACTTCAACATGTACAAAAAGGAGTAGGAAGAAGCAGATCTTATTTAATCCTACCCCTTTTCCTTGACATAGCAGTTGCAAAAACTTTTGTTCACTTCCTGTTCTCAATTTATTCACAATATACTCCATAACTAATACCATTAAAAATAAATAAATAATAATTTGGGAAGTATTTCGTATGGTGAGATGAATTAGATTATCTAGAAAATGAATGAATGGATTATATAAATGCAGAATGTTTATCATGGTTCTTCTTCTTTGTACTTTGTAAACACTTTTAAGTTTGAAGAGTTTCTTGAAGTGGATCCTATCAGTACATTCTTTGATTTCTTTGCTTAATTCATTCCATAATTTAATTCCACATACTGATATACTGAAGGTCTTAAGTGTTGTACGTGAGTACAAATGTTTTAAATTGCATTTTTCTCTAAGATTGTATTTACCCTCTTTTGTAGAGAAGAATTGTTGTATATTCTTGCGTAGCAGATTGTAGTTTGCTTTGTGTATCATTTTAGCTGTTTGCAAATTCACTATGTCGTGGAATTTCAGTATTTTCGATTCAGTGAATAAAGGGTTTGAAGGTTCTTTATATCCAACTTTATGTATTATTCTAACTGATCTTTTTTGTAACATGGTTAATGAATGAAGTTTACGTTTGTAGTTATTTCCCCATATTTCTACACAATAACTCAGATATGGTAACACTAGCGAGCAGTAGAGAATATGGAGTGATTTTTGGTCTAGGACATGTTTTGCTTCATTCATTATTGACGTGTTTCTTGCCACTTTATGGTGTATATTTTTTATATGAGATTTCTAGTTCATTTTATCATCAATCATTATACCTAGAAATTTGGTTTAATTTACTCTTTTAATTTCTATTCCGTCTATTTGTATTTGGCCTGAAGTGTAAACATAGTGTTTGTTTTCCGCGGTGCTTCTTTCTCATCATACATGGTACCTTGTGTAAATGATTCCACCACAGTAAGCTGCTTTTTAGCAGGAGTTAGTTTGTTGTTGCGGTCTTGTTTGCCTCGTAAAGAGTTACATTTCCCGCACTCTGTGACAGGCTTCGGTTTTAGATGCAGGAATACGTTTGTGGTGGATGGAGCCAAAACACTGTCAGTAAGATTTGGTATCCCAAAAAAATGATATGGTAGAAAAAGTTGTATTGGCACGGAAACAAGTTTTGGCACCAAAAAAATACAAACATTGATACGCTCTGGCAACCCTGCGACCCCGAGAGGGACAATCGGTAGGAAATGGATGGATGGATGGATGGATGGATGGATGAAATACAGTGTTTTTGTATCATGACTTGTTTTCAATGCCAATTTTCATATTTTTGTACACGTTTGTTGTTTTTGTGTGTTTCACAGGTTTTTATTTACAACTAGTTTTTTTCACATTCGCTTCTCTTTTTTACGGTTTTGTTTATTTTCGGATTTGCTTCTATTTTTTTTTCGGTGTCAAATGAATAGTAGTTTGACGTGGAGGGCGGGTGCCTGTAACAACAACAATTTTCCCAGAAGCAGTTTTACTAGACTTAGGCTTGCAGGTAAAAAAAACGTAGAAGAAGACGGGAGGACCCAGGGCTTCTAAATCAAGATTTAAAAAAAGCTTCAAAGTAGGACATTTTGAAACAGTTGTTTTTTACATTTATCTTGAGTAGGCCTATGTGTGTTGCTGCGGCAGTTTTATCTCCTGCTTAGAGAGAAATCCTGTGTTTGAAACATAATATAATGAACTACTTTTATTACCTTGGTTTTATATATGCAGTAGATTTCAGCACTAAGTGGTTGTTGGGATATCTTTATTTATTAAGTTTGTAATTTATTATTATGCATTGACGCATCGTTATTCTTAACAGGGGGGGACCATGATTCTCTTTACAAAGCAAGTAAAATAATTTTAAAGCTATTATTTCTATTTAATAGTTTTGATACAGTTTATTGAGGATTT
Organism: Entelurus aequoreus; assembly: GCF_033978785.1. NCBI lineage: Eukaryota > Metazoa > Chordata > Actinopteri > Syngnathiformes > Syngnathidae > Entelurus > Entelurus aequoreus. The sequence continues at coordinate 25,074,896 of NC_084746.1, forward strand.
GTTATTATTATTTAAGTTTTTAAATAACATGAAATATGGCAGTCAACCAAAGACAATCCAGATGATGTCCCAGAAAGGCAGACACCTTCTTTGTCTTTCTTGTTGAATTAAATACAGCAACATCACAAAGTACTACTCAGATATTATTTTTAAAGGTTTTTAATGTAATTGGGAATAGAAATATCTTCTATGAAAGGCCAGCCTATTTTTTAAAATTCATTTTAAATAATCCCTCAGCTCTACAATATAGCAGTTGATGTTTTTTTCAATGGTTGTACGTTCAAATGTACATGCATTTTTGCGCTTACATGACAATTAGCAATACTAACTTGCTGCTGAAACGTCACCTGATTAATTCAAAATACTGCTAATAATATTACACGTTACATATAGGTGCCTTTGTGGGTAACAAACAAGTCTTAAAAAAACCCCATCGAAAAACAAATTAAAATGGCAACTTGAAACATAGTGGCAGACCCGAGACAAAACTAATAATGCATCTTCCAGTCTCACACTCTTTTTCAGTGCACCCACAAACTTTGATTAAAAGGAACTCTTGCATCAATCACCTACACGCACAAAAAGAAGTGCAAACTCGGTCTCTGCCTAACACAATCACAAGACAACTTCCGTGTTGTATCAAGCACAAGGTCCCAGTGCTACAATGGGATGGGGCGCCGGGCTGAGTTTTCCTTTTGAGCTATTGTTCTCTCCACAATAGGCTCAGGTGCAGACTCATTATCCCCCACCAAACACACTCACTGGCTTCCATGTTGCTCATTCACCCTCTGCTTTTGCTGGTACTTCATTTTGATGGACGTACCTGCTGCTTTGACCCCTGTTTCCTCTGCATAAAGTGTAGTGTTTTGTGTTTAAGGACGTTTATTTCAATTGTTTATGGCACTGTTTACTATACATCAATTCATACATTTGGATCTCCACGGAAATATTTTATATTATTATTCTTTTTTTACACATTATAATGGGACTATGTGTATACCTTGTTGTAGTAGATGGCATCCCTCTTCTGTTTCTTAACAAGAAAAATGTCTCTTATTACGGAAGAAAAAACACAATTTTAAGTTTTAGTTTCTTCACCAGTTGATCAATAGTGTGCAGACTCCAGCTGCAGTCGGTGGGAGCTGTAGCGTAAAAAGGTGCTGGACGACTCTGGGTCAGTCTGCGTTCTCAGTGAAGGCCTCACATCTGTGGAACTCTTTGCCACTGGAGTTAAAGTCACAGTCAGACATTACACTTTTCTCCACAAAACTGAAAAAGTGGCTTAAGGAAAATCAGAAGTGTGAGCATTAGAACTGGATGTAGTATGGATGGACAAATGGGGCCAATTATTTTCAATGTGTTTTTATTTTTGTACTTGTCTTAATCTTTTTTTTATGTGTTTTACACTTCTCTCATCTTTTAAAAAAAAAATCCTAACCAGGGACAAAGGTTGCAAATAGAGATGTCCGATAATATCGGACTGCCGATATTATCAGCCGATAAATGCTTTAAAATGTAGGTAATATCGGAAATTATCGGTATCGGTTTCAAAAAGTAAAATTTATGACTTTTTTAAAACGCAGCTGTACGGAGTGGTACACGGACGTAGGGAGAAGTACAGTGCGCCAATAAACCTTAAAGGCACTGCCTTTGCGTGCCGGCCCAATCACATAATATATACGGCTTTTCACACACAAAAGTGAATGCAAAGCATACTTGGTCAACAGCCATACAGGTCACACTGAGGGTTGTGTATAAAAAACTTTAACACTGTTACAAATATGCGCCACACTGTGAACCCACACCAAACAAGAATGACAAACACATTTCGGGAGAACATCCGCACCGTAACACAACATAAACACAACAGAAAAAATACCAGAAGCCCTTGCAGCACTATCTCTTCCGGGACGCTACAATATACACCCCCCGCTACCTCTTACCCCTAGAACCCCCCACCCCAACCCCGCCCACCTCAACCTCCTCATGCTCTCTCAGGGAGAGCATGTTCCAAATTCCAAGCTGCTGTTTTGAGGCATGTTAGAAAAAATAATGCACTTTGTGACTTCAATAATAAATATGGCAGTGCCATGTTGGCATTTTTTCCATTAACTTGAGTTGATTTATTTTGGAAAACCTTGTTACATTGTTTAATGCATCCAGCGGGGCATCACAACGAAATTAGGCATAATAATGTGTTAATTCCACGACTGTATATATCGGTATCGGTTGATATCGAAATCGGTAATTAAGAGTTGGACTATATCGGAATATCGGATATCGGCAAAAAAGCCATTATCGGACATCTCTAGTTTGACATCGGTTACCCCCCCCGACTCAATAAGGGACAAGCGGTAGAAAATGGATGGATGATTGGGTATTTACATTCCCTTCAAGAGTGGACAATACCGGGGGAGTTTGAGGCTCCTTCCTATGTTTGGAAAACAGTTTTGTCTTGTCAGCATTGATAACTGGTTTTAAGTCAATAAGGTAATTCTGCACAGCGACAAAAGCTTTCTGCAGGTAATTAACAGCCTGTTCAAGAGATGATCCAGAGCAATAAATAATTGTATCATCAGCATAAACATGCATATTAGCATCAGAGAAATGTTGTTTGAGATCATTGATGTATAAAATAAATAAGAGGGGCCCCAATACAGATCCCTGAGGCGCCCCTTTATGAACAGTAACAAATTCTGAACAAAGGCCCTCATATTTAATACACTGGGTCCTGTTTTCCAAATAATTTGAACACCAAGATGTTCTGACACAATGAGACATTTTAAAATAGTGTGGTCTACTGTGTCAAACGCTTTGGAGAGATCAATAAAAAGTGAGGCACGGTGCTGTTTTTTATCTAGCGTGACAATGATGTCATTTCCCACCTTCATTGTAGCAGTCACGGTGCTGTGCTCTTTCCTGAAACCTGACTGATATTTAAACATCATTTTATTTGAAGAGAGGAACTCTTTCAGCTGATCACAAACAAGAGATGCCAGATTTTTTGATAAGACACATACATTTGATATTGGCCTATAATTAGAAAGAATTGCCGGCTCACCTCCCTTTTAAAAAAGGGAGGACAAAAGCAGATTTCCAAACTGATGGAATGTCTTTGTTTTTAACTGACAGGATTAAAAACAATTGAAAGTGGCTCCGCTATAAAATCAGCTGCCAGCTTTAAAAAACAAGGCTCAACCAAGTCAGGTCCGATATAACCGATGTACGATAACATGTACAGTATCATTACAATCAGCAAACACTTATTGTACATGGATCCCAGGAAACATGTATTTTTGATCTTGAGCTGACAGCTGTGGCTTTTAGATCATTGACTAGCGTTCTCGACTCTCAGTCAGAGCACCCCTGGGCAGGACGCTGGGGCTGGACCAGTCGTGTTATATTAGTGCCGTGACATTTACGGGGGCGGGTGTCGCTAGAATACATTGGTAAACTTCACTTCCTGACACCTCAAGAGTCAAGCTAGACAACGAGCTGATAGCTCTCAACTCTCAGGCCCCGTTTACACTAAGCCGGATAAGTTTATCCAGGGTTAATCACACCTAACCTTATCTGTGTCGAGACACAACAATGCCACCGTTTAAGACCCCCGCAACCTAGTACGCATGCGTGGAAAAATGCACAAGTCATAGTCACCTCCAGTGTTGCTTTGTGTGCAAGTTCTTAAATGTAACTTATCTGAACCATATCCAGTGTTGTGGTATTTCAATTAACTACAATCCAGTGTGCTGTGGGGCCCTATTGTAGTGAATCACACCTGAGCCATCATAAATTAATCACATTTTTATTAGACACGTAAACAATGTGATAAAGAACATTTTACATCAATCAAACTAGGGATCTAGATATCTGATCAGGACACTCCTCACTCTTTTGCCTTCACCTTCATTGTCCATTCCTTTTTGGTGACTTTATATACTCTGGACCTAGACGTTGAGTCCGCGACATACATGGCGGACAATAACTGATACAGTCTGCTTTGCCAGTCCAAATGTTTTCACTGTTTTCCGTAGTTTTACCTCGTCTTCCCTCGTCTTCCCATGACGGCCAGGTAATACAAAGCACACGCTACCTTTTTTATCACATCCACGGCAGCTCGCATTCTCCTTGTCTCTCCTTCGACAAATGGACAAAGATTTTTGCTAAGTAGAATCACAGCTGACCTGGACATTGGAAAGTTCTCTTGCTGTCTGAGAAGTGTTGTATCCCAAATAGCTGCAATCGCTTTCTCTTAAGGTATTCATGTGTGATTTCCACAAGCGTCTGTACATGTAGAAGAAGGAGAAACACGGGCATGTCTGGATGACTCGCCTTCATATTTCCAGTGTTTACCTCCAAGTTACAAAACCGCTTTATAATGAAGCTGGCTGTGGTGCGTTGTTTCTGACATCACTTCCTGTGTGGGCGTGGTCTTTCTGGCATCACTTCCTCTCCGAACTCAGTTTGTAAACGATCAATGAGTCCATACAAAGCCAAGTGCCGGAGATTCAAGAAATAGACCGCGCACTTACCAGTTTAAAAAAAATTTAGAGGAGGGGGACCTTAAACGATGGTTTAGTGTGGCCGAAACGGGGTTTAGGCTAAATAATTATTCGTTTAAGGGGTTAAACGACTTAGTGTAGAAATGACATCACTCTGAGGACTCTGGTTTGATCGCCGGGTAAAGTGAAGGGAGGCGGATCCAGTTAGTTCTGTGCTTTTTATTTTGAGGGACATTTATTGTCGACTTGTCCAGGGTGTATCCTGCCTTCCGCCCGAGTGCAGTTGGGCTATAGCACCCCCGCTACACCAGGCATGTGATTTTTCTGTTTATAGTTGGAAATCCTACTTTTTTCATCCATCCATCCATCTTCTTCCGCTTATCCGAGGTCGGGTCGCTGGGGCAGCAGCCTAAGTAGGGAAGCCCAGACTTTCCTCTCCCCAGCCACTTCGTCCAGCTCTTCCCGGGGGCTCCCGAGGCGTTCCCAGGCCAGCCGGGAGACATAGTCTTCCCAACGTGTCCTGGGTCTTCCCCGTGGCCTCCTACCGGTCGGACGTGTCCTAAACACCTCCCTAGGGAGGCGTTCGGGTGGCATCCTGACCAGATGCCCGAACCACCTCATCTGGCTCCTCTCGATGTGGAGGAGCAGCGGCTTTACTTTGAGCTCCTCCCGGATGGCAGAGCTTCTCACCCTATCTCTAAGGGAGAGCCCCGCCACCCGGCAGAGGAAACTCATTTCGGCCGCTTGCACCCGTGATTTTGTCCTTTCGGTCATAACCCAAAGCTCATGACCATAGGTGAGGATGGGAACGTAGATCGACCGTTAAATTGAGAGCTTTGCCTTCCGGCTCAGCTCCTTCTTCACCACAACAGATCGATACAGCGTCCACGTTACTGAAGACGCCGCACCGATCTGCCTGTCGATCTCACAATCCACTCTACCGTCTTTTTTATCTGTAAAAATAAATACAAATATTTTCCGTTTTCCTTAGTTCTTTTTGACCGACAATGTGTGTTAAAATCTTGATCCGTCTCTTTGCCATACCTGCCAACAACTACAGTTTTCCCGTAATGAGTACGGTTTTTGATAATCCAGTGGTAAAAACTACGGTTTTCCATTAAAAATGATTAACTTAAAAATCGAAGTTACGTAGCAAAGCAACCTACTCAGTGGCCTTGTGGTTGGAGTGTCTGCCCTGAGATTGGTAGGTCGTGAATTCAAACCCCAGCCGAGTCATACCAAAGACTATAAAAATGGGACCCGTTACCTCCCTGCTTGGCACTCAGCATCAAGGGTTGGGGGTTAAATCACCAAAAATGATTGCCGGGCGCGGCCACCGCTGCTGCTCACTGCTCCCCTCACCTCCCAGGGCCTGAGGGTGATGGGTAAAATGCAGAGGATAATCTCACCATACCTAGTGTGTGTGTGACTATCAGTGGTACTTTAACTTTAACTTTTAACTCCACGGGCATTGGCCAACATCGAAAATCCATTATTGGTTGGTTTACTATGATGAGTCACGATTGGTTAAGATTAGGGCAAAACATTACAGACAGGCCAATCAGAGGCAAGATAGGGCGGGTCATCGAACCAGGAAGGGATATCACAACAGACATCCCAAATGATGACGAGAGAGTCGGACAAGAGAAGAGGGAATTTACAAGGGGGCTATTTATATATTTAAAAAACTAGTGGAAGATGGCAGAGGGATTCTCTTCCTTTAGATTTTTTTTAGTGATGTAGACCCATAGGTGGATTAATGACCGGGCCTACCGGGCCCAGGCCCAGGGGGCCAGAGGCCCCAAGGGGCCAGGCCAACTTGGCCCCGCGGCCGCGACCCAAGCAAAACTACTTTTGCAAAAATAATAATCTTAAGCCCCAAGGGGCCAGGCCAACTTGGCCCCGCGGCCATGATCCATAGAGGGTAAGAGGCCCCAAGGGGCCAGGTCAACTTGGCCCCGCGGCCGCGACCCACAGAGGGCCAGAGGCCCCAAGGGGCCAGGCCAACATGGCCCCGCGGCCATGATCCATAGACGGTCAGAGGCCCCAAGGGGCCAGGCCAACTTGGCCCCGCGGCCACGATCCATAGAGGGTCAGAGGCCCCAGGGGGCCAGGTCAACTTGGCCCCGCGGCCACGATCCATAGACGGTCAGAGGCCCCAAGGGGCCAGGCCAACTTGGCCCCGCGGCCACGACCCACAGAAGGCCAGAGGCCCCAAAGGGCCAGGCCAACTTGGCCCCGCGGCCGCGAGCCACAGAAGGCCAGAGGCCCCAAGGGGCCAGGTCAACTTGGCCCCGCGGCCACGATCCATAGAGGGTAAGAGGCCCCAAGGGGCCAGGTCAACTTGGCCCCGCGGCCGCGACCCACAGAGGGCCTGAGGTCCTAAGGGGTCAGGCCAACTTGGCCCCGCGGCCATGATCCATAGAGGGCCAGAGGCCCCGAGGGGTCAGGCCAACTTGGCCCCGATCCATAGAGGGTCAGAGGCCCCAAGGGGCCAGGCCAACTTGGCCCCGCGGCCACGACCCACAGAGGCCCCAAGGGGCCAGGCAAAATTGGCCCCGCGGCCATGATCCACAGAGGGCCAGAGGCTCTCAATCATTATTATCAAAGCTAATTCTCAAATTGGATGGATCACACAACCTCACTCACATATTCTTTATCAATTATTAAAGGTTGTTTCTGAATTTTGATCACAGAACTTAATGCAAATATTCTTGATTGATTGACAAAGCTCATTCTCAAATTTTGATTACACAACCTTACTCTGACAAATTATCATTATCAAAAAGCTCTATCTCGAATTTGGATCACAGAATCTCACTCAAGTATTCTTAGCTGTGCCCCTCCCCCATCAAGTCTTTCATAAACCGGTCTGTTCTTTTAGAATCTCCTCATTTGGTATTTTGAACTCGTGAGAGACTGCTCAAAATTTGGTTTCCTTTCCCTCAGTTCAGACTCAGAGATAATTTGAAATCATTCAACAAGAAGTTTAACGCGCGCACACACACACACACACACACACTTGAGTTGAGCATTACTTGGAAATTCTTATATTTTCCATTTTGCTGTTATTATCAGCATCTTCCCATTTTGTCCTTTTCTTTCGAGAAAGTTTACAGTCTGACATTTGTCACTGCTGTCAGTTAATAACTTTTTGGTCTTTGACCCATTTTGTCATTTTCTCGATTCGATCGTCACTGACCACTCTCTCCTGTCTGGCAGACATCGTTGCTGCCATCATAGCTAGCAAGCTGCCTGCAGCGGGTCATCCCTATGTTCCCCGTCCCTATGTTACCCGGGTCCTATGTTCCCCTCTACCGGGGAACTAAGGACCCTTTTTAAAAAAAAGGGTTCTATGTTCCCCGCTGCGGGGAACGTACAACACTTTTTCCAGAAAAGGGTTCTATGTTCCCCGCTGCTTCCAATGCGCGACTAAGTAAGACGCACGCAGACACGCATGACAGAGACGCGTTTAAGTTGTCGAAGGAAGGAAGTTCGCGTTTGAGTTGCTCTATCTGCTGCCGCACGCCCTGTGACAGGTTAGGTTTAGGGATGGTTTTGGTCAGGGCACAATTTCGCCAAAAAAGTGCTCCACAACGCCCTGTGACAGGTTAGGTTTAGGGATAGTTTTGGTCAGGGCACAATTTCGCCAAAAAAAAGTGCTCCACAACGCCCTGTGACAGGTTAGGTTTAGGGATGGTTTTGGTCAGGGCACAATTTCGCAATTTCGCCAGATACAATGCAGGGAACATAGGACCCTTTTTTAGAAAAAGGGTCCTAAGTTCCCCGGTCGCATACAAAGACCCAGGAACAACCGGGGAACATAGGACCCGGGGAACATAGGACCCGGGGAACATAGGCACGCTCCCGCCTGCAGATAGCAACATTTTGGTGTCCTTTGGGAAAATATTTAGAAAGAAGACAAAAGTACACACAGTTGTACAACTATTATCTTTATGATCTTTTTTTTGTTAGTTTCTCTGTTACTGTGTGTGGCCAATTAAGCGACTTTTGGCCATACCTGGCTGGTGACATTTAGCGACTTTCTGGTTGATGTTAAGATTAATAATAGCAACAGTTCTCTTCATCTTAATGCAATTTATTGTGTCTGTCCCTCCACATTTTGCCATTAGGTACTTTGAGCTCTTGTTGGTCAGTCACTCTAAGGTACATTGTTGCTGCCATCATAGCTAGCAAGCTGCCTGCAGATAGCGACATTTTGGTGTCCTTTGAGAAATATTAAGAAAGAAGACAAAAGTACAAGACATTGTACGATTACTATCTTTTTAAAATTATTTGTTTCACTGTGTGATTGACCGACTTTGCCGCTAGATTTCGCGTCTTTTGGCCATACCAGGCTAGCGACTAAAAACATCATTTAGCGACTTTTTGGTTGTGAAGATAAGTGGTAAAAGCAGATCTTCCTGTTGGTCTTCCCACATTTTGCCATTTGGTACTTTGCACTCTTCTTGGTCACTCCAAGGCATTTGTCCCTGCCTTCAGCTAGTCACTTGGCTCTTTTGGAATATATTTCACTGTAATTGGCTCTCTCTCTCTCTTTCTCCTCAGTACAAATCAGCCTGTTCCCTTGCCATTCATCACTGACCACTCTGCTCTCCTGTCTGTCAGACATTATTGCTGCTTGCAGATAGCTTGGGGTCCTTAGAGAAAATATCAGAAGAGAAAAGTACACAATTATCTTAATTATCTTTTTTATTCAGTCAGTCCTTCAGTGAGTCCCAGTGTGTTGGCGATTAAGCAACGTTGGCATTCAATTAGCGACTTTTGGCCATACATGGCTGGCGACTCAAAAAACTAGAAAAAAAGTACAAAAAGTTGTACAATTAATATCTTTATTATCCTTAATTCCCCTGAATCCTAGAGTGTGTTGCAATTAAGCAACTTTGCTGCTAGGTTTAGCGACTCTTGTTTTGGGCATACCTGGCTAGCGACTACAAACATTATTCAGCAACTTTTTGGCTGTTAAGATTAACGTTAATAAATTAAATCCTAATACAATTTATTGTGTTGGTCTCGCCATCTTGCTATTAGGTACTTTGAATTCTTGTTGGTCTCTGCTAAGGTATCTGGCTGTTGTCTTTGCCTTCAGTTAGTCACTTGGCTCTGGAATATATTTAACTGTACTTGGCTCTCTCTTTCTCCTCAGTACAAATCAGTCTGTTCCCTTGCCATTTAGACATTTTCTTGATTGGATCATCACTGACCACTCTGCTCTCCTGCTGTCTATCAGACATTGTTGCTCCCATCATAGCTAGCAAGCTGCCTTGGTGTCCTTTGTGAAAATATTTAGATAGAAGACTAAAGTGCACAAAGGTGTACAATTATTATCTTTTCAAAATATTTGTTTCACTGTCAGTGTGATTGACCGACTTTGCCGCTAGATTTCGCGTCTTTTGGCCATACCTGGCTAGCGACTGAAAACATCATTTAGCAACTTTTTGGTTGTGAAGATAAGAGGTAAAAGCAGATCTGCCTGTTGGTCTTTCCACATTTTGCCATTTGGTACTTTGCACTCTTGTTGGTCACTCCAAGGCATTTGTCCCTGCCTTCAGCTAGTCACTTGGCTCTTTTGGAATATATTTCACTGTAATTGGCTCTCTCTCTCTTTCTCCTCAGTACAAATCAGTCTGTTCCCTTGCCATTTAGACATTTTCTTGATTCGATCATCACTGACCACTCTGCTCTCCTGCTGTCTATCAGACGAATCAGTTGATTCTCTGCTCTCAATTGTCTATGCTAGTAAGCTGTTATTCTCTGCTTTGGAGTGTTGATGCTGGGTTGCTAGTTTTCTAAATCACCTCACACACTTGAAGGAAGCAGCACCGATCATAAACACACAAACAAACTCACACACACACACACACACACACACACACACACACACACATAGTTGGTTTATCTGTTGTGATAGGCAAAGAGCCAATGTGCAAAGAAAGAAGGGAAATATGGATCATAAACGTTTAAGTGGAGGAGCTAGAAAAAAAATTCAGCAAGAAAAGAAAAAAAAGGAATCAGTTTTACTTGAGAGTGTTCCAAATATCTCCAGCTTCTTCAGTACAAAGACATCTGCTGAAAGCAATTCTATAAATGCTACTGCAAATTCAGCTAAGGTTAGCAATGCACCTGAGCTAGCATGTAGCTCCCAAGATCCTGAGACCACTACAAGTGTAGACACTGAACCAAATGCTTCTGATGCTTATGATTCAACCAATTCAGCAGTAGCCAGTTGCTCGGATGAATGTGAGGTCACTGCACCTCTGGACAGCATAGAAAATGAGCTGAATCTTTCTTCAACACCATCTACAGTGACAACTCTACCTAGTGATCCCGCTAAATGGGCTGAGACCCTCACTGAGTCAATGAAGGAAGTTCTTATTCAAAGAGGTGCAAAATCATTTCACAACCGTCACAGCCATTATCCAGCTTCTGTGAGGAACAATGGGCTAGGAGGCAAAACCCGATGCCTAAACAATGAACATTTTACTTCACACTTGCCCAATGGACAACGAGTACAAAGAGAGTGGCTGATGTACTCTCCCTCTACTGGTAATGTTTACTGCTTTGCATGCAAACTGTTTTCCCCAAAAACGCATTCTTTTGTGACAGGCTATTGTGATTGGAAACACTCAGAAAGATTTGGTGAACATGAGCGAAGTGCTGAGCACATAACCTGCATGCAAGCAGTCTTGAACCGCGCCAAAGGTGCCACAGTTGATGCAGACCTGTTCAAACAGTTTCAGGCAGAGAGCAGCTATTGGAGGCAGGTGTTACAAAGAGTTGTTGCAGTCATTAAATTCCTTGCAGAAAGGGGCCTTGCATTTAGGGGTAAAAATGAATCGTTAGGGTCTCCTCTCAATGGGAACTACCTTGGTATTCTGGAGGTCCTGGCTGAATTTGATCCCTTTCTAAAGGATCACATCAGAAAGTTTGGGCAGATGGGTCGAGGTAATACCTCATATCTGTCCTCCACCATTTGTGAGGAATTCATTGAATTGATGGGTGCAAAAACCAAACAGGCTATAGCAGATGAACTGCAAGCAAGCAAATACTACTCTATCATTGTGGATTCAACCCCAGATTTATCTCATGTGGACCAATTGACATTCATATTCCGTTTTGTTAGCAAAGAGGGCAGTGTTGTTGAACGCTTTGTGGGTTTTGAGCCCATTACTAGCCATACAGGTGAAAGTTTGGCTAACTGTGTCATGTCTGTGTTGGAAAATCTAGGGTTAGAGCTGTCAAATTGCAGGGGGCAGGCTTATGATAATGCCAGCAACATGTCAGGGAGGTATAATGGGTTGCAGGCTCACTTAAAGAAAAGCAACCCATTAATACACTATATTCCATGTGCAGCTCACTCTTTGAATTTGGTGGGAGTCAACAGCATTGACAGATGTGGAAATGAAGTCTCTAAGTATTTTGACTTGATTCAGTCTATTTACAACTTCACAACTGCATCCACACACCGATGGGACAGGGTATTTGGCAATTCCAACATAGATCTCACACTTAAAGCTTTATCCAACACGCGTTGGAGTTGCCGTGCAGAATCTACCAAAGCACTGTGGCAGAACTACAGTAAAATAAAAGCAGCACTACAGGTTATTTCCACTGATGACACAGAGAAACGAGACACACGAACTGAAGCTGACAGTCTAGTGCGGAAGCTGGATTCACTTGAGATGGCCTTCATGGCAGGCTTTTGGGACACTGTTCTGTCCAGATTTCAGGCCACAAGTCTGCAACTTCAAAAAGCAGACATGGACCTTGGTACAGCAGTTAGATTGCTGGAATCTCTGCGCACCTTTGTTCTCTCCCAAAGAGATCTATTTGATCATTTTGAGCAGAAAGCCTTAAACATGTTGGGTGGCACCCCATCTTACAGGGCTGAACGGACGAGGAAACGTAAAAAGTTTGCTGATGAATCAGCATCCCCAGATGTTGTGCTTGAGGGAAGGCAACTGTTTCAAATAGAGACATTTATTGCCTCTATTGATCAACTGAGTTCAAGCCTTAATCACCGTCTGGAGGCCTACAAACATCTGAACAATTTGTTCAGTGTCCTTTTCTCTTTGGATACAGAGTCCAATGCTTCAGTCCTTCACAAGGCCAAGATTCTCACTGAATCATACCCATCTGACCTCAATGAAAGTCTTGGACAGGAGCTTATACAGTTCAAATCTTTTATACAGCTCAACAACACTGATGAGGAGAGGACCCCTTCAGGACTGCTCAAAACAATAATACATTTTGGACTACAGCCTACGTTTCCTAATACATACATTGCGCTACAGATTTTTCTCACTCTACCGGTCAGTAACTGTGAGGGAGAACGCTCATTCTCTCTTTTGTCAAGAGTAAAAAATGAGCTGCGCACAAGAATGACTCAGAAAAGATTAAATGCGTTATCTCTAATGGCAATTGAGAGTGAGCTGACAAGAGAGTTGGACTTCAATGATGTGGTGGATGATTTTGCAAAATTGAAAGCACGAAAGAAACCCCTTGCTTAAAGGTGCACTGTGTAAGATTTTTAGGTTATTTCCAGAATTCACCCATTCACTAATGTTAGGCTACCTGTTTTCATGAATACTTACCACCACCATAAAATTCTAAGTATCCATTATGACTTGGAGAATTGCACTTTTGCCATTTCTGGGAAGTGTCACCTGGATTGTGAAGATAGGATTGACTTTAGGCAGAAGCTTGGTGCTTTCTCTGGCAAACTGAACCTCAAGCTTCATTCTCTGCAGCTTTGCATTCTTGTGCAGACTTTCATCCACAAGGAACTTTTCAACTTCCCCACTATCGTGAAGGGGCCATCAAAAGATTTCAGTGTGTCCAGCATGTCTAGTCTCTTACTCTCCTTTCTTTGAGCCATCTCTTGTTTCTCATCTGCCCTACTCTCGAATTTTGCCTTCATGAATTTACTCCAGTTGAGTTCAACCTCCCTTTTTGCTTGTGCTGCTGCCTTGAAACCTCTGAAGCTCCTGGCTCTTCTGTAAAATTATTGACCTATTGACTGCGTTCAGTGTGCCCAACTTCTTCAGTTTGTAGTCCACCTTGCCACATTGTCTCTCCATCCCAATGTTGTGCACAGGGGTGCCATCAATGTTACTAGCCTGTTCACTGACAGGGTCCATTGGGAAGGTCTCCTCATCCATCCTCTGCCTGGCCAGGACAGTCTTCAGATGGGGCAGCATGAGATCTGTCAGCTGCTTCACTTCATCCAAGTATTCGGCAGCCACGTCTGACACTGAGTTCAGGACATGTCCAGTGCCTGTCCAGTCACTATAGCATTCTTGGAAATGGGCTATCTTGACCTGCATGCAGCCCTTGTACCATGAACTGGCCTACACCTTTCTTTGTGGTGCTCTCCGATGCATGTTATCATTTTACCTTTCTCCTTCTCCTCAAGCTTAACCACAAATAGATACAGACTTTGAGCCTCAATTTGCTGCACAGCTGCCGTTATGCCAATGTGTTTTCCTAAGATATTATTTTATTTTTAATGATAGAAGGGAGGAAAAGGGGGCAAAAATCATGTCCGATTTAGTTTTTTGGGTGGGTTGGGGGGTTTATTTCATGATAGCTACCAACTTCCAATACATAATATCTCTCAAATGACCCAATGCACCATCACTGAAGTGGGCGTAATCATTTTCAAAAATGTTTATTTTTAGGCCATTTATCCCCTCCCCCTGTGTCTGTGTGAAACCTGTGCTTGTCAGTGTCTGTGTGGTATACCTAATAGTGTGTGTGCAGTATGTGCACTCTTCTGTACAATACAGTGTGCATGTCTGTTCACAGTATACAGTATTTCTTGCATAGTGCGTGCGTGTGTGTGCGCCCACACGCGCGGGGGGTTGAGGGGCCAAGACCATGTCAGGCCCAGGGGGCCAAAATTTCTTAATCCGCCCCTGTGTAGACCACGTCCAGGAAACCCACAATGCGTCTACTTGGCTACATTTGGACAAATGTATGCGTCTGGATGAAACAATGCCCAAAACATTAATTTTAGTTGTTTACCGTGTAAGCCCAAATCTAAACTGCTCTCGACATGGAAGACGTGGAATACACATTTAAGAACACACATGATTGTGGCAGACATGTGATGACTTTTGCTACAGCATAGCCTGTCTAAATGCTACATTTCATTTCCGTTGGTGTTTTCAAACAATACATTATTTCTACTGTTTATATTTTGACGTTGAATAGTTGAATCATTTTGAAACATAAACAACATGACTGCAACATATTTGTTATTCCATGCTATGAATCACAAATGGCTATTCAGATAAAGCCAGTTAGCTAACAGAATAAACATTGTTTGTACTCTTTATGATTTTTGCATTTGGAGCAGTTAGAAGTGGAGAGCGAGTTGAAGAGACAGAAATTGGCTATAAAGCAGAAACAAAGAGGAAAATGCAGGCTGGGGCGGTATAGTTCGTTTGGTAGAGTGGCCGTGCCAGCAACTTGAGGGATCCAGGTTTGATCCCCGCTTCCGCCATCCTAGTCACTGCCGTTGTGTCCTTGGGCAAGACACTTTACCCACCTGCTCCCAGTGCCACCCACACTGGTTTAAATGTAACTTAGATATTGGGATTCACTATGTAAAAGCGCTTTGAGTCACTAGAGAAAAGCGCTATATAAATATAATTCACTTCAATTCACTTCACTCATAAATTTGTCAGGAAGGCTCATGTCAGATAACCTGACTCTTGCCAGACCCTTGTAGTTCACTGAGCTCCACACAAGGATCTGGGATCAAGGGCATTGCAAACTCCTTCCAGATAGCAAAAAATAATGAACCAATCAGGATCGCCGGGCGGGATTTCATAGATGTGACGTAGCGCCGAAGCGACTGTTTGATTCAAACAACAATGGCGCCACGCAGCGAGGAGTCGTGTGCTGACAATGATTCTGCTATTGCAACTGTTTTGTCGAATCTATCGAATATTCATTCTTTAAATTAATTAATTAATTATTTTCGCTCTGTCGTTATCCAATATGTCGGCTGTTCTGTTTTGGATTTGCCAGCATCGCTCTCATCAGCGTCACGGGTTGATTTGGATGTGAGTGGTTGAAGTAGCACGTCCTTCAAGATAACGGACAAGTGGTTTATCCAATCACATACAATGATTTTTTTTACAAGGCCCCGCCTTCTGAAATACATCTCCCATTGAGAAGTCCCAGATCCTTGTGTGGAGCTCAGCGAACTACAAGGATCTGGCGAGAGTCAGGTTACATGTCAGACCCATCAAAGCAAAAATGCCAAAGTAATGTGTAAATGAACCAAAGTACACACGTTGTATTTACTGTAGTGACTCAATAATATAGTGACTGAAACAGACAAAGTGATTCATTTGGATGAGGGGGGAGACCTGCGGCCCCCAGACCCCTGGCTTATCTTCAGGCTTTTTCATTAAGTTCCAATCACATGCCTGACCGAGAGGGACAAGCAGTAGAAAATGGACTTTTGTGCCATTGTGGTCCTTTTTTGGACCTTTACAGACAATTTCTCTCACACCCTCAAGGACTCATGCAGTGTTGGTAATCAGCTGGTGTAGATCCACTATGCAAAACTCCTTTAAAGGCCTACTGAAATGAAATTTTCTTATTTAAACGGGGATAGCAGATCAATTCTATGTGTCATACTTGATCATTTCGCGATATTGCCATATTTTTGCTGAAAGGATTTAGTTGAGAACATCGACGATAAAGTTCGCAACTTTTGGTCGCTGATAAAAAAGCCTTGCCTGTACCGGAAGTAACGTGACGTCACAGGTTGTGGAGCTCCTCACATCTGCACATTGTTTACAATCATGGCCACAAGCAGCGAGAGCGATTCGGACCGAGAAAGCGACGATTACCCTATTAATTTGAGCGAGGATGAAAGATTTGTGGATGAGGAAAGTGAGAGTGAAGGATTAGAGGGCAGTGGAAGCGATTCAGATAGGGAAGATGCTGTGAGAGGCGGGTGGGACTTGATATTCAGCTGGGAATGACTAAAACAGTAAATAAACACAAGACATATATATACTCTATTAGCCACAACACAACCAGGCTTATATTTAATATGCCACAAATTAATCCGCATAACAAACACCTCCCCCCTCTCGTCCATATAACCCACCAATACAACTCAAACACCCGCACAACACACTCAATCCCACAGCCCAAAGTACCGTTCACCTCCCCAAAGTTCATACAGCACATATATTTCCCCAAAGTTACGTATGTGACATGCACATAGCGGCACGCACGTACAGGCAAGCGATCACATGTTTGGAAGCCGCAGCTGCGTACTCACGGTAGCGCGTCTGCTATCCAACTCAAAGTCCTCCTGGTAAGAGTCTCTGTTGTCCCATCTCCACAAGCATGCGTATCCAACTCAAAGTCCTCCTGGTAAGAGTCTCTGTTCTCCCAGTTCTCCACAGGTCAATGGTTTTTTTGATTGATTGATTGAGACTTTTATTAGTAGGTTGCACAGTGAAGTACATATTCCGTACAATTGACCACTAAATGGTAACACCCGAATACATTATTTACAATCAGGGATGTGGAGGGGGGGGGTAGGATATGGACAGCAAGTAGTGGACATAGAGAGAGAGAGAGAGAGAGAGAGAGAGAGAGAGAGAGAGAGAGAGAGAGAGAGAGAGAGAGAGAGAGAGAGAGAGAGAGAGAGAGAGAGAGAGAGAGAGAGAGCGAGATCAGAAGGCATAAGACAAAGTATCTGCATTTGATTGTTTACATTTGATTATTAGCAATCCGGGGAGGGTGTTAGTTTAGGGTTGTAGCTGCCTGGAGGTGAACTTTTATTGCGGTTTTGAAGGAGGATAGAGATGCCCTTTCTTTTATACCTGTTGGAAGCGAATTCCACATTGATGTGGCATAGAAAGAGAATGAGTTAAGACCTTTGTTAGTTCGGAATCTGGGTTTAACGTGGTTAGTGGAGCTCCCCCTGGTGTTGTGGTTATGGCGGTCATTTACGTTAAGGAAGTAGTTTGACATGTACTTCGGTATCAGGGAGGTGTAGTGGATTTTATAGACTAGGCTCAGTGCAAGTTGTTTAACTCTGTCCTCCACCTTGAGCCAGCCCACTTTAGAGAAGTGGGTAGGAGTGAGGTGGGATCTGGGGTGGAGGTCTAGAAGTAACCTGACTAGCTTGTTCTGAGATGTTTGGAGTTTAGTTTTGAGGGTTTTGGAGGTGCTAGGGTACCAGGAGGTGCATGCGTAATCGAAAAAGGGTTGAACGAGAGTTCCCGCCAGAATCCTCAAGGTGCTTTTGTTGACCAGAGAGGAGATTCTGTAGAGAAATCTCGTTTGTTGGTTAACCTTTCTAATTACCTTGGTTGCCATTTTATCACAGGAAAGGTTAGCCTCTAGAATGGAACCTAGGTAGGTGACCTCATCTTTCCTGGTGATAACAATGTCACCCACTTTTATTGTGAAGTCACTGACTTTCTTAAGGTTGATGTGGGACCCAAACAGGATGGATTTTACCCAAGTGTATGGATAGCTTGTTGTTAGCGAGCCAGGTGCAAGTTCTACCGAGCTCAGCACTGAGGATTTACTCCACCTGTGACTTGTCCTTGTCGGATACCAGCAGGGCAGAGTCATCCGCAAACAAAAACAATTCACAGTCGCATGCCGATGACATGTCATTTATGTATATTAGGAACAGTAAAGGTCCCAATATACTACCTTGGGGGACTCCACAGCTCACCGAGAGGGGGGGGGGGGGGGGGGGGGCACGGTGCCGTTCACCTCTACCACCTGCTCCTTCCCCTCCAAGTAAGATTGCATCCAGCTCCATGAGGTTTTGTTAAATCCGATTGCTCTGAGCTTATCCAACAGTATAGCGTGGTTAACGGTGTCAAAGGCCTTCTGAAGGTCCAGCATGACCATGCCGCAGTATTTGCCCGCGTCCACCTCATGTTTGATGTGGTCGGTCAGATAGAGAAGGCATGTGTCAGTGGAGTGGTTAGTTCTGAAGCCGGATTGGAATTTTTACATGAGTTTATTAGTGGCAAGGTAACTATCGACCTGTTTATAAACTATTTTCTCCATTACTTTGGAAATGGAACTCAGAATAGAAACAGGTCGGTAGTTGCCAGGTTCCAATTTGCTTCCTTTTTTAAAGAGGGGAGTTACTCTTGCTATCTTAAAATCTTTTGGTACTTGGCCTTGTGTAATTGATAGGTTTATTATGTGCGTGATGATCGGGGCAATGATGGAGGCAGAGTCCCTGAGGAATCTGGAGGGAATATTTCTAAAGCTTGACTGTCATCGTTCGGCAATGTAAACAATGAAACACCGGCTACGATGTAGCCGCTACGTGTTTGTATTGCTGCAGCCAGCCGCTAATACACCAATCCCACCTACAGCGTTCTTCTTTGCTGTCTTCATTGTTCATTAAACAAATTGCAAAAGATTCACCAACACAGATGTCCAGAATACTGTGGAATTTTGCGATGAAAACAGACGACTTAATAGCTGGCCACAATGCTGTCCCAATATGTCCGCACAATCCGTGACGTCAAGCGCAAACGTCATCATACCGAGACGTTTTCAGCAGAATATTTTGCGGGAAATTTAAAATTGCACTTTACTAATCTAACCCGGCCGTATTGGCATGTGTTGCAATGTTAAGATTTCATCATTGATATATAAACTATCAGACTGCGTGGTCGGTAGTAGTGGGTTTCAGTAGGCCTTTAATCACCTTGTGTCATTTGTGAAGGCGCTGACACGCAGACAATGGCAGCATACGAGTCCCCGGGGGACGCTTGATCCAGCTGTAGCGTGAAGTGTTTAATCATTGCGTGCTTCATCTTATGCTCTTTAAAAGCTTGGACGGGTGCAACAGGGCTGGCTCTCTCCCTGACTTGATTTAACATGTTTGGACTTGTCATTTGTCACGTAAGTACATGCAGCAACCAAACATGAAATGATTTAAGTTACCATGAATTGATTTAAGTGGACCCCGACTTAAACAAGTTGAAAAACTTATTCGGGTGTTACCATTTAGTGGTCAATTGTACGGAATATGTACTGTACTGTGCAATCTACTAATAAAAGTCTCAAACAATCAATCAAAAAACATTCACAAGTGCAAGCTCTCCAGTCCTTGTTTCCAGGCATCCTTGATGTCATTAAATAGAGCCGCCGAGGTTGAAAACGGGTGCTTCGTCGTCTAGATAGCTAGTGTATATGGTTCCAGCTGCATTTGCATTTCTCTACATCTCTCTTTCACTCCCCATCTGGAAAATGGGTGCCAATCAGACGGTCATTGTTTGGCAGAGACATTGAGTT
Organism: Entelurus aequoreus; assembly: GCF_033978785.1. Lineage (NCBI taxonomy): Eukaryota > Metazoa > Chordata > Actinopteri > Syngnathiformes > Syngnathidae > Entelurus > Entelurus aequoreus. The sequence continues at coordinate 25,094,734 of NC_084746.1, forward strand.
GTGCTTCAAAATGACACATGTTGAGTTATGCGCTATTTGTTTTATGTGTACGGTTGCAGTCCATTCCAGACATTTATGCATTTTTTAAGGATCAAGAAAAGAACGATTTGACAGCAAAATATTACAACCAAATACATTTGAATTCACATTTGAGTGTACGAGTAGGAATGGGTACCTTATAGGGTTGTACAGTATACCGGTATTAGTCTACTGCCGCGATACTAAGGAATCATATTCGGTACTATAACGCCTCTAAAAAGTACCGGATACCCAAATTTGTGGTATCATCCAAAACTAATGTAAAGCATCCAAACAACAGAAGAATTAGTGATTATTACATTTGAACAGAAGTGTAGATAGAACATGTTAAAAAATAAAGTAAGCAGATATTAACAGTAAATGAACAAGTGGACTAATAATTCATTTTCTACCACTTGTCCTTAATAATTTTGACAAAATAACAGAATGGAAAATGACACAATATGTTACTGCATATGTCAGCAGCTAAATTAGGAGCCTTTGTTTACTTACTTACTAATAAAAGATAAGTTGTCTAGTATGTTCACTATTTTATTTAATGAAAAACTTGCAATAAGAAACATATGTTTAATGTACCCTTAGATTTTTTTGTTAAAATAAAGCGAATAATGCAAATTTTTGTGGTCCCTTTATTTAGAAAAGTATCGAAAAGTACCAAAAATTATCGAAATACATTTTGGTACCGGTACTGGTACCAAAATATTGGTATCGGGACAACACTAGTACCTTATTTGGTACTTTCATAGGCACCAACCAAATTCTGTTGGTACTCCCAGGAACAGTTCTTACATAAAGTCAAACAGTACCATATTTGGATACCTTTTGTTGCACGTGGCGTCACATCCTGTTGCAGACTGCGCACCGGCCTGTGCATTTGAGGGACAAACTGGCGTATTTGTAGCAGACTGTCTTGGAGTATTGTTGCAGATGTCCATGGCAACAAAGCAGCTTGCCTGATAGAAAGCGCTCAAAAGGAAGGCCCCACTTTTCAGAAAGCAGCTGACGCATAAAGGATATTTGACTATTATAAAATAAGACTTTTTTGAATCTACAAAATAAATTAAAAAATTAAAGGTGACCTATGATTATTATTATACTTTTTTTTTTACATTGTTTGATAATTGTGTTAAAAATGCCATAGGTCAAAAGGTTCTTGCATTTTGGCTTGAGTTTGCATGCAGTTTTGGATGACTTTGTTTGCACGGTTTTGCACTCTGTGGCGACAATGTGACATTTCAGCAAGGTGAACGTATTTATGTAGACATTAAGTCAAGCTCTCAAGAAAGACAAAAGACACACATAACCGTGGCATGCGCAAAATAACACAGACGCATGACATGCAGTGATATAAAAAGAATGGAATAGAACTTTATTGTCATTGCAATTAAAAAAATACAAGAAAATTTGTTTTCAGTACAACCGTCCAAGAGCCAGTGGTGTGCCGTCAGGGACAGCAAGGCCTTCTCTGCTGGCCTAACATAACCAGAAATCATGATCATCATTCAAGATAAAGATAAAAGTAATTTTTGATTTACTTTCCCTAAATATTTAAAAGTATACATATTCTCTTCATGTCATATTATGCTCCTTCCAGTGCTGTTTTTTGTTTAGGTTAGAGTTAGTATCCAATCAGAATTCAGCTAGCTTATGTTGCCATGCTGTACGAAATCTGCCTGTGGCCTTCAGAATCAACAATGCGGGCATCTGTCCACTGTAAGTGAACGGACACATAAAGTTGATAGACAATTGCCATAGCCAAGCAGATCACTAGTTGTTGCCAGCAAGGCCTTCTAGCTGGCCCTGACATTTTCGCTTCCTGTGATTGGCTACTCACTTGGGAGTCCCAATTGAGTATCCAATCACACGTTGCGAAAACAGGAAGTGGCACCGGAGCCATACGAGCCATAGAAAGCCACAGAAAACACACCGGTACTCACAAAGAAGGAGAGCAAAATATTGATTAGACGGCAGATTAATGTTTGCAAGGCCATTGTCAAGAAGGATACTTAAGAGAATCTTGTGAGACGAGGTCGGCCGATACCGGAAGCTATCCCGGCGGTGAAATGGTTTGCCCGCCACTTTCACACGAATCAACCTACCGACTACAAGCGGTACCACTGGCTTATACGGCGTCGAGTGGGTCCTACAAACTGTGAGTTCAAATATTTTATTTCTTCATTTTTTCATGTTTCATTTGTTTTATACAATTCTTTTAATTTTGACAATTGCTAAAGCGGGTTTATTGAATGTTAGACGCGCCGATAAATAGACCCTTTTGTACACTGTTGTGGTGCAAGTGTTTCTGTATAGTATCTCCAGCCATGTCCATGTGTAAATTATGGTATTTTGAGAGGTGAAGTCGGACTAAGTAGGACATCACTGAAGGCCCAGGTGAGAAACTCACGGCCCGCCACTGCCAAGAGCAGACATACAATATATAATTACAAATAGCTCTCTGATTAGTGCCTGGGAGCAGGTGAGCGTCCTGAACACTAATCAGAGGTAGGTGAAATTAATCAGCACCCATGGCAACCAAGAAAACACAAACCCAGGGGTGCTCAAACAGAACTATGGGAGTCTTTAACTAAAAAAAACATCATCTTAGCTTTTGTCTTACACATGGCAAAGCAAACAATTGTTAGTGTAATATACCTCATATATAATGGAGTTATATAATTTTCAGAAGATGTCAAGGACCAATAAAAGAAGTAGCTGAAAATGGCCCCCGTGCCGCACTTTAGACACTGCTTCTCGCCCAAATTCAACAAATACCTGAATGTAACGACTCTCAAAGTATGGCCCACGTTGGAAAAAGTATGAACATCTTTGCCAAGTGGCAATTTGTACTTCCCAAATATGGATTATTCATTTAATAAGTTTACAGTATGTTGCGTTTGGGTCACGTTGTAGCAAGGATTGTGTTCCCCAGGATGGAGAAGGACAGAGAAACAGCTTTGCAGATAAAACAATTATTTTAATCCAAAGCAAAGCAAAATACAAGAGCAGACATACAATATATAGTTACAGTGGTATGGACTGAGGACCAGAAGACTGATAGGTCGCCACCTAGGGACGACGCCCCGTAAAAACATTGAGGAAAGGTATACAAAGGCTCAGTTTGAGATCATAAAACAGGCCTCGAATTTTAACTTTTTAAGATCAAGGCAAGTGTTGCCTTATCAAGCCAAACACTGCTAGTGTGCATGCGCCTGACTTCATGTTGCCTAAAATGCATTAATAAATGACGGGGTTTCGTTAATTAAAAAATTTGATGCATTACTAACTGTCAGAAATTTTATTGTGAATTATCATTATACCGTTTACCATTACATCCCTAGTCCAGTAACAAGTAAAAAGTCAAGGATGTTGGTAAATTTTTAGGGCATTACGGCAAATGACGAGGGCAGTCGCGGCTTTTGCCGCAGTTGCCGTGGTTAAATTTGAGCCCTGATAAAAAAAATACTCCAGCACAGTAAGCACATATACAAATACATCCGGTTCAAAGCTGCAGCAGAGGAAAATGGGTATCGGGAGTGCGCGCAGGTGCCACTGCAACACAAAGCAGGCAGGCGGCTGCCAAATTATGACACCATGTTTCCTTTTTGTGAATGACTACTAAACTACAACCTAAGTGCTTATTGGAGGACAATTATATGTTAATGGGATGGATGGATAACTGCCCAGCTTTGCACACTGCAAAAAGTCAGTGTTCAAAAACAAGGAAAAAAAAATACAAAACATTAGGGGTATTTTATTTGAACTAAGCAAAATTATCTGCCAACAGAACAAGAAAATTTGGCTTGTCAAGACTTTCCAAAACAAGTAAAATTAGCTAACCTCAATGAACTAAAAAATACCTTAAAATAAGTATATTATCACTAATAACAAGTGTACTACTATATGAGTACGTATTTTCTATTGTTTCATTGAAAATAAAACAGCAGAGTCCATTTGAGTGTCATCTGTTTTAATATGAGACACAAATGTGTCAAAGTCATGATTTTTTTTTTCATGCTTGAAATAATAAATTATTGCTTTAAAAAAGTAATTTTATACTTGTGAGTGTTGATGACACAGCTTTGCAACTGTTGACATTCTAGTTTCAAGCATATTCTACTCCATATAGGTCAAAAAAATCTCAGCAACAAGCTGTAATATCTTACTGAGATCATTTAGGACCAAAACCCTTAACACAAGTAAAACACTCTAACATAAAATCTGCTTAGTGAGAAGAATTATCTTATCAGACAGAAAATAAGCAAATATCACCCTTATTTGAGATATTTAATCTTACTTAGATTTCAGTTTTTGCAGTGCAGAAGTAAACACAGAGCTTATTTTGGAGATGTTAGATGCATCCAATACTTGTTTTTTTGCTGATATCAGATCAATATCCACATCAGATCGGGACACAGATGCTACCTGGTGGTTGTATTATAAATGGCATTTACCATGAATTGATTAACGTGGACCCCGACTTAAAGTTGAAAAACTTATTTGGGTGTTACCATTTAGTGGTCAATTGTACGGAATATGTACTGTACTGTGCAATCTACTAATACAAGTTTCAATCAATCAATCAATCAATCAAAGTATCGGCTAGTAAATGGTAAATGGTATTTTATTCTTATTGTAATATTTTCTATTTTATTTCCATTTACACCCCCGTTATTTACTTTTTACTTTTTAAATTTGATCTCAATTCTGTACACTGCTGCTGGAATTTAAGTTTTCCTGAGGGAACTCAATAAAGTACTATCTATCTATCTATCTATCTATCTATCTATCTATCTATCTATCTATCTATCTATCTATCTATCTATCTATCTATCTATCTATCTATCTATCTATCTATCTATCTATCTATCTAAATGGGTTATAGTGGTATAGCGCTTTTCTACCTTCAAGGTACTCAAAGCGCTTTGGACACTATTTCCACATTCACCCATTCACACACACATTCACACACTGATGGTGGGAGCTGCCATGCAAGGCGCTAACCACGACCCATTAGGAGCAAGGGTAAAGTGTCTTGCTCAACCACGCTATACTGTTGGATAAGCTCAGAGCAATCGGATTTAACAAAACCTCATGGAGCTGGATACATTCTTACTTGGAGGGGAGGGAGCAGGTGGTAGAGGTGAACGGCACCGTGTCCCCCCCCCTCTCGGTGAGCTGTGGAGTCCCCCAAGGTAGTATATTGGGACCTTTACTGTTCCTAATATACATAAACGACTTGTCATCGGCATGCGACTGTGAATTGTTTTTGTTTGCGGATGACTCTGCCCTGCTGGTATCCGACAAGGACAAGTCACAGGTGGAGAAAATCCTCAGTGCTGAGCTCTGTAGAACTTGCACCTGGCTCGCTAACAACAAGCTATCCATACACGTGGGTAAAACGGAATCCATCCTGTTTGGGTCCCACATCAACCTTAAGAAAGTCAGTGACTTCACTATAAAAGTGGGTGACATTGTTATCACCAGGAAAGATGAGGTCACCTACCTAGGTTCCAATTTAGAGGCTAACCTTTCCTGTGATCAAATGGCAACCAAGGTAATCAAAAAGGTTAACCAACGAACGAGATTTCTCTACAGAATCTCCTTTCTGGTCAACAAAAGCACCATGAGAATTCTGGCGGGAACTCTCGTTCAACCCTTTTTCGATTACGCATGCACCCCCTGGTACCCTAGCACCTCCAAAACCCTCAAATCTAAACTCCAAACATCCCAGAACAAGCTAGTCAGATTACTTCTAGACCTCCACCCCAGATCCCACCTCACTCCTACCCACTTCTCTAAAGTGGGCTGGCTCAAGGTGGAGGACAGAGTTAAACAACTTGCACTGAGCCTAGTCTATAAAATCCGCTACACCTCCCTGATACCGAAGTACATGTCAAACTACTTCCTTAACGTAAATGACCGCCTAACCACAACACCAGGGGGAGCTCCACTAACCACTTTAACCCAGATTCCGATCTAACAAAGGTCTTAACTCATTCTCTTTCTATGCCACATCAATGTGGAATGCGCTCCCAACAGGTATAAAAGAAAGGGCATCTCTATCCTCCTTCAAAACGGCAATAAAAGTTCACCTCCAGGCAGCTACAACCCTAAACTAACACCCTCCCCGGATTGCTAATAATCAAGTGTAAACAATCAAATGCAGATACTTTTTCTTATGGCTACTGATCTCTCTCTCTCTCTCTCTCTCTCTCTATGTCCACTACTTGCTGTACATATCCTACCCCCCCCCCCCCCACACACACACACACACACACACACCACTGATTGTAAATAATGTAAATAAGTCAATGTGATTATCTTGTGTGATGACTGTATATATCTGATAGTATATATCTGTATCATGAATCAATTTAAGTGGACCCCAACTTAAACAAGTTGAACAACTTATTCGGGTGTTACCATTTAGTGGTCAATTGTACGGAATATGTACTTCACTGTGCAACCTACTAATAAAAGTCTCAATCAATCAATCAATCAAAGACATAGCGGACGTGACTTAGTTTGTAGAAGCTGGGGATCGAACCAGAAACCCTCGGGTTGCTGGCCCGGCCACTCTTCCAACCGTGCCACGCCGTCCCCATATCATAGTATTGTAGACCAATATTGTAGAGACTCATTTTATGCCCTCTTACAAACCAGTGTACCATACAGATGATGTTGTCTAAGGTAAAAATTCTACATATTGTGACATTTTTCTGGTGACTATGTTCATATTTTTGTCTTGTACAGTGCCCGCATAAATATCTGAGTATATTCTTGACTGCTGCATCCTGGCTTTAAGGCTAACAATAGCTCCTCCTTCCATTTGCCCCTTTGGTGTGTGTCAGACCCAGAGACGAACATTTCATGCAGCATGCGTGCATGTCCTGCAGCCAAGCACTGGGAACTAACACTCGGGGATGTTTTAATGCAGGTAGAATTACAAAAGAAAATTAGCGGCTTCCTAGATTGAATTGAAAAGCCAATGTAAATTCCTTTTCATGTCTTCAAGCTTATATAAATATTAAATGTGCAGAGTGGTGTAAGAGGTTTATGCATTTTTAAAGCTCCCCGTGTCCTTTTTTTTTGGTGTATTTATAGTTCTTTAAGTCGGCACGATGTGCACATGGAGTTTTTAGACCTTTGAAAACATTCCTTGCTTCCTCTTTTTTTTCCGCTGCTGCCGTGTGATCTAGTGTCTGTCAAGCCTCAGGCCAGACAAAGTGCTCCTTATCAGCGCCGCAAAGTTGAGACTTGGCTCTGTCAACTGTGCCCTTTTTCTGCACAGCAGAGCCTGGCTGGAGCTAATTCTTCGGTGATCCCCCCAAAAAGATAAAGTTACTTCAGCGGCGACCTCCTCTTGTCAATGTAATGGCGGGGGACCTACGTTGTCAACTCCAAGTGAATGTTGCTATTGATTCCCTTATCTGGATTAATAACGTCTGAGGCCTATAAGTGCAGCAGTGTGTATCAGGTGGATCGCTTTCGCCATGTTTCAAATGGGAAATGAGCATCGTGTGGGTCGTCTCGTTGTAGAAAATATGAAACTGAAATGGAGTTGTGACCTTGATTTCCCTCTTTACCCAATGTTGGACAAATGCCCTTTATTAACTGTAACCAAATTTCTTTGCTGTACCCTTGTTGCTTATTTAGGGTGCACTAGCTTGGCTGCCCAGTACAGATTGCATATAAAATACAAAAATACAGTGAAGCGTGCCGATTGCACAGGAAGCTAAGGAAAAAGCTAACGGGAAAACTTAGCATCGAATCAGGAATCAAAGAGTATACCCACGTAACTTGTTGCATAGCGCAAACAAGACAGCCAGACTGAGTGTGGCGAAAAGCAGGAATAAATAGCTCTCTGATTAGTGCCCGGGAGCAGGTGAGCGTCCCGAACACTAATCCGAGGCAGGTGGAAATAATCAGCACCCATGGCAACCAAGAAAACACAAACCCAGGGGTGCTGAAACAGAACTAAGGGAATTTTTAACTAAACAAAACACTACTCGAACAAAATATAATTTTAGCTTTTGTGTTACACATGACAAAGCAAACAATTGTTAGTGTAATATACCTCATATATAATGAAGTTATATCATTTTCAGAAGATGCCAAGGACCAATAAAACAAGTAACTGAAATTGGCCCACGTGCCGCACTTTAGACACCGCTTCTCACCCAAATTCTGCCGGGATAGCCTCCAGGTCAAATGTGACTGCCAGAAAACAAATACCTGAAGGTAACGACTCTCAAAGTGTAGCCCACCTTGGAAAAAGTATGAACATCTTTGGCCAAGTGGCAACTACTTGTACTTCCAAAATATCGATTATTCATTTAATAAGTGTACAGTATAGTGTTGTAACGATACCAATATTTTGGTACCGGTACTGGTAGTAAAATTATTTCGGTACTTTTCGATACTTTTATTTATTTTTTTGTTTGTTTTGTTTTTGTCCTGTCCAGCTTCTCAGGCAAATCATATAGTTGATGTAGATGCCCATATCGGCTGTTCAGATTTACTTTACAAAAGAGAAGTGTAGGTGACTTCTCTTTTTGCCTTATATGTATTTGACTTTATTAAATGTATTTATATTATCATTTGGTGCAGCCGGGCCGGAGCAGGAGGGGATAGAAAGAGAAAAAAAGGAAGACAGAGGGGGGAATTGTGGGGACAAGAGGGGGATTAGACTGAGAGACAAAAACAACAACAGCAAACACAACAATAACAACAACAACAACAACAACAACAATAGAGCAACATCAGCAAATACGACATGTACAAATATGATGGTAAAAGTGATAGCAAATAAGCAGTTAGCGAAAATAAAAATAATACAGAAATGACAATGAGCATTATTACACTACAAATGGAGCAATACAAATACCAATAGAAATAGTGTTATTGATAATGAACAATACCAATAATTTAACTCTATTATCAACAATACAGTTGTTCAAATGCAACAATACATATACGTAATGATAACTAGAGATACGAAAAAAAGCAGAAAAATGGAGGGGAAGAAAGAGAAGCAACCTGTATTAACCTTGTAGATTGTTATAGTACTTTTCGGTACTTTTCTAAATAAAGGGGACCACACAAAAATTGCATTATTGGCTTTATTTTAAAAAAAATCTTAGGGTACATTAAACATATGTTTCTTATTGCAGTTAAGTCCTTAAATAAATTAGTAAACATACTAGACAACTTGTCTTTTAGTAGTAAGTAAACAAACAAAGGCTCCTAATTAGTCTGCTGACATATGCAGTAACATATTGTGTCATTTAGCATTCTATTATTTTGTCAACATTATTAAGGACAAGTGGTAGAAAATGAATTATTAATCTAATTGTTCTTTTACTGTTAATATCTGCTTACTTTCTCTTTTAACATGTTCTGTCTACATTTATGTTAAAATGTAATAATCACTTATTCTTCTGTTGTTTGGATGCTTTACATTAGTTTTGAATGATACCACAAATTTGGGTATCAATCCGATACCAAATAGTTACAGGATCATACATTGGTCATATTCAAAGTCCTCATGTGTCCAGAGACATATTTCCTGAGTTTATAAACAAAATATACATTTTTAAAAAACGAAAGAAGATGTGATGCCAAAAAATATTGACGTAATCATAGTAGTATCGACTAGATACGTGCCTGTATTTGATATCATTACAGTGGATGTCAGGTGTAGATCCATCAATGGTGTTTGTTTACATTCTGATGCCGGTGAGCTACGGTGTGTAGTGAAGCATGTTAAGCTATTCCTCGTCCTGCAGTGATAATGTTACTTGTAAGAAACTTACTTTATTTGTCGCCATGGAGACCAGGATTAGTGATTTAGAAGTAGCTAAAACACTGCCGACGGCGGATGGACGTTAGCTGCTAGCTAGCTAGCCATGTCTTAAAGCGCCTCTTCCTGAGAGCGTTTCAATGTTATAACTTCACCTTTATCGTTAGTTTTTAAGCCAAAATGCGTCCGTTGTCCTTTTTCTGTCTACACACTGTGTCTGCTTGTAAGTACTCCGTGATTGTGTGCCGCCGAACATGCTCCTCTGCTCGTAAAAGCAGCAATGTCACGACATGATCTCGACGCGGACGCTAGAAGCACATAAAGCTTAGCATAGCATACGAAAAATCTCCACACTGGTAATAACATACGGCACCATGAACGTAACTTGACGTAAGAAAAACAATGTAAGTGTGCACAATACCATGAGCCTAAAAGAGACATAATTAGGGCGGTAGCAGGTGGAACCACTAATCATGAAACGGAACGAGGTGTGAAGCGCTCAATGCTCCAAGCAACAGGAAAACGTAACTAAGGGAGGCTCAGGAGCACTGGCAACATAAATAACAAACCATGAACATAAACAGACCTGATCTGTTGTGACAGATCATGACACTGTAACTAATACAATTATGAAATCCGGATCTCATGGAGTACCCATAACTTTAAATAGGGACATAGTTTCTGCAAAGCCACTGCAGTGGAGCGCACACACAGTAAGAGCGGTGTGTGTGCCTCGTTGTGGTCTGTGTGACCGCAAACATCTTTTTTTTTAATGCACATATGTTAAGTCTGATTTTAGTGTTGATCATGTGCATTTATTAGACAAATAGAATAAAGGTTATGGCAAGTATAAATATGGTTGTTTATTTCAACTATTTTCTCTGAAATGCACATTGAGGATATAAAGCACAGGTGTCAAACTCAAGGCCCGGGGGCCAAATCTGGCCCGCCACATTATTTTGTGTGGCCCACGAAAGCCTGGAAATGATATGAGTTAATAAAATGTTTACTCTTTTGTTACTAAATATTAGGGATGTCCGATAATGGCTTTTTGCCGATATCCGATATTCCGATATTGTCCAACTCTTAATTACTGATACCGATATCAACCGATACGATACATACAGTTGTGGAATTAACACATTATTATGCCTAATTTGGAGCACAAGGTATGGTGAAGATGAGGTCCTTTTAAAAAAAAAATAAGATAAATAAATTCAAAACATTTTCTTGAATAAAAAAGAAAGTAAAACAATATAAAAACAGTTACATAGAAACTAGTAATTAATGAAAATGAGTAAACTTAACTGTTAAAGGTGAGTACTATTAGTGGACCAGCAGCACGTGAAAATAATGTGTGCTTATGGACTGTATCCCTTGCAGACTGTATTGTTTTATATTAATATAAAATGTAGGAACCAGAATATTAATAACAGAAAGAAACAACCCTTTTGTGTGAATGAGTGTAAATGGGGGAGGGAGATTTTTTGGGTTGGTGTACTAATTGTAAGTGTATCTTGTGTTTTTTATGTTGATTTAAAAAAAAACAACAACAAAATATACCGATACCGATAATAAAAAAACAATACCGATAATTTCCGATATTACATTTTAAAGCATTTATCGGCCGATAATATCGTCAGGCCGATATTATCGGACATCTCTACTAAATATATTTGTTCTTTCCCTTTTGACATTAAAAATCATGTACTGCATGCAATTGCAAATATTTTAAAATTCAATATTATCAAAATCAAAATATTATATTATGTATTCCAAAAATATTTTTTGTTAAAATAAAGTTAAAATACTGTACTTAAATATCTGCTTCACTTATGATTTCAAATCAAATTATCCATCAAATTGTAGACTGTAAAATTGACAATAGATTTTACAGTTAAATTCCGCCGACTGAGTTTTTCACCGTAAAATCAACTTTATTACTGTTTTTTTCCATATACAGTAAGACACTAAAAGATTAAAAACAAACAAACAAAACATTAAAAAAACAAGATTTTACGGTGTTGCTTGAATTTTACCGCTAAAAACAGTGGTGTTGTTTTTCCATTCCATTCCATTTATTAATTTTTTGCATATGCTGTAAAAAGACCCCTCTGTTTTTACCGTGTAATTCTGGTGACTGAGCTGCCAGTTTTTAAAGTAAAATGTATTATTTTTTTTGCAGCTTTTGTAAAAAAAATATTCATGTATTGTACATTCATATATAACTCATTGTTAAAAACGGCCCTCTGAGGGTAACCATAAGTGCGATGTGGCCCTCAATGAAAACGAGTTTGACACCCCTGCTATAAAGTGTGTTTTATCCGATTGCTCGATTATTCGAGTAGATTCGGTAGATTATTCGATTACTAAAATAATCAATAGCTGTCAGTCATTTGAAAGTAAGTAGTGATATTCCACATAATTTTGTTTGACTACACCAAAAGATTTCTTAAGTTAACTTCAATACATCAACAGCCTGTAACAAGACAGCAATCCCAACACAACAGATTACAAATGAGACCCATATTACCATGACTTTCCTTTAAACCTTTGTACTTTTGCACAAAATCAAACATTTGCCATTTGTTTTACTTTTATGTTATTTAAAAAGGGGAGGGGGGGAGAGAGTCAGTAGTTGATAAAGTGAGTGCTTTTTCATGGTTTGCAATGTAATTTGTTCAAATCTTAATTTTGTCTGGCCAAATAACATTTGTAGTGACATCTCAGCATTTTTTCCCATTAAAGATACACTCATTTAGTGCTGTTAATTGGTTTCGGACATGACCGTGATAAATTAATTTCTGTGTAGCAAGAATCGTTAATTATAAATCATACATTTTTGTACTTTGTGCATATAAACTGTTGACTACATTCTAAATATGTTTTTGAGACCCCTCCCGTAGACATAAAATAACACCCTTTTTATATTCTTTCGAGAGGAATGAGCGGTAGAAGATTGATGGATGGATAATCCAATATAGTAATGCATGCAAAGGCTTAGCCAATCAGTGGCCATGATAGATTTGGTCTCCTCTGGCGGCCAATACAACTGTAATATTAATATTGTTAGTTTATATAGCCATTTGAATGCTTGAGTATTAGGGATGTAACAATATTAATGTCTCACGTTACGATATTATCATGGTCTATCACTATGTATATCACCATACTTGCCAACCCTCCCGTTTTTACCGGGAGACTCCCGGTATTCAGCGCCTCTCCCGATAACCTCCCGGCAGAAATTTTCACCCGACAAACTCCCGGTATTCAGCTGGAGCTGGAGGCCACGCCCCCTCCAGCTCAATGCGGACCTGAGTGGTGACAGCCTGTTCTCACGTCCGCTTTCCCATAACATAAACAGCTTGCCTGCCCAATTACGTCATAACTGTACAATGATCGAGGGCGAGTTCTTGGTTTCTTATGTGGGTTTATTGTCAGGCAGTTTCATTAACGTCCTCCCAGCGCGGTAACAACACACAACAACAGCAGTCACGTTTAGTCTACCGTAAAGCAGTTCGTCTGCCATAAACAGCAATGTTGTGACACTCTTAAACAGGAAAATACTGCCATCTACTGGATAGCCTCCAGAACACTGAAATTCAAGTATTTCTTTTATTTATATGTATAATAAAATAAATATAATATATATTTATATATATATATATATATATATATATATATATATATATATATATATATATATATATATATATATATATATATATATATAGCTAGAATTCACTGAAAGTCAAGTATTTCATACATATATATATATTTATATGAAATACTTGAGTTGGTGAATAGTAGCTTAAATATATTCCCCTCTTAACCACGCCCCCAACGACGCCCCCGCCCCACCCACCCCCGACCACGCCCCCGACCACGACCCCCCACCACTCACCCCCCACCTCCCGGTATCGGAGGTCTCAAAGTTGGCAAGTATGTATATCACTGTGCCTTACGTTTTATCACTGGTGGTGGAAATCTTGTCCACCACTGCACTTTGTATGCAAAGGCAAACTGTCCATCTTTAACTGCCCGAAGACTTTCTTGATGGATAGTTTTTATATATAAATGTCTTCTTGAGCTTGTCCCCACCGATCTGTGTTCAGTTGTGTGTAGAGACTCCAGTCATTACAGCCTACGCTCACAAGGGCGTTTACCTATGCAAATGACGGAATTAAGGGTGTTTACATATGCATATTGGGGAAATTAGGGCGTGTTTGTATGCAAATTATGATAGACACGCACGCACTCACCATTTGGCATTCAGCAACTTAAGAACAGCAGGTGGGAACAAATTGGGCGTTTAAGAACACATCATGAATTTGAATGGACTCCTCTTAGGAAATCACTTAGGAAGAAAGATAAGAGGAAAAGTTAGGAACTTATTGCTGAATGGGGCCCAATGAGTCTTTACCTGGTTAAATAAAGGAAATTCAAGCGGTATTAAGGCCACGGTACAATATTATTGTGGTATATGTAAAAAAAAAAAAAAAAAAGACTTGGTAAAAATGTTATAGTGTGTAAAATGAAGTGGCAGGAATGTTTAGGATAAACACACTTACTGTAATTAAACACAAATACAATGCTAAAATGTTCTAATCATATTTATTAATATACTAACATGTATTTTTAAGTGCAATTAATTTTGCGGTAACATCCACTGTTTCAAGCAAATATAAATATGAAAAAAAACTTACAGTTTAGTGTCTTGTAAGTGACAATGTAAGTGTAAAGTGTAAAACAATAATGTTCACTTTAGTGTCTTTCAGTTTTTACTTTATGAGAAGCAGTGTCCTCTACAATGGACATTTTTTATATCCGTCTAAAAAAATGCTGTTTCTCAGAAACGTTAACTAATGAATTTTTAGTAATGTAACTACTCACAAATTGATGTTTAGCTTCGCTGGCTTCAAATATATTTTCTGGGTGACGGTTAATGAAGTGGCGACTTGTCCAGGGTGTTCCCTGCCTTCCGCCCGAGTGCAGCTTGGATAGGCTGCAATAATATGGAATGTACAATACTGTGTTACATCCCTATTGAATATGCTTCAAATAAATAAATAAATATCCCAAAAATTATCTACGATGTGGCAAAGCATGATGTGGCAAGGGACGACTGTAATGATGGTCCACATGAACTCAGGGGTGTCCTGAAATTCCAACATAACATGGTGAATTCCACATTCAAGGCTCAAACTGTGGGACAATGTGAGCGGAGAAATTAAACTGTCCTCTAGCCTAAGAGTGTTCAACCTTGCGGTAAAAAATGTGTTGTTGGGAAACTAGCAAAAACATGACTAGTTGTTTGGACTATCTCAACTGTGGGACACAGGTGCAAAAGAACTCACTCGTGGAATAAGGGACATAACACACCAGACAAGGCTTCAGAAGACAGAAGATACCCAGGCAAGATGGAGCTAATCTAATGGTCGCTCAATGCTATTGACAAAATAAACTAAAAACTGGTCATTATCATTCTTTATCATATGTTATTCTTGTTCTGAAATTGTCATGTATCCATCTATCCATCTAATCTGCTGTTGAAACTTGGACTATATAACCAACATATATAACCAACATATAAGTTGATTGCAAATTAGGGGCGGGACATGGATAAGCATTCTTGCTTTTTTTCTCATATCCCTTTTCGGTGGGTGCTGTTGCATGTCTGTCAAATTACAAAGAGTGATGAAGAGTTGCTATATATGTCTGTCTGCTGGAATAAATAAATTAATTCATTCAATGTCATACCATTTAATATTTTTGTCAAACCAAATCATACGGGCATACAAACATCAAAATACAGTATCACTGTAGTTACGATATACGCTTAACAACAGTTAACAGTTGTGATGGAATGATGAACCTTTCAAATGTTGCATTAACTCTCGCGAAAATCCATCCAATGACGTAAACAGAATCCCAAACACAACATAAAGAGTAATAATGCACGCTGACTGACTCAATGGAGTTGTTAAATACTTTGAATCGTCTGGTAAACACAGAGGTTAAAATGTATTATAAGTCATGTTCTTGAGTTAGTAAAGGGCATACTTTTACAAATATTTTGGTAACACTTTAGTATGGGGAACATTTTCACCATTAATTAGTTGCTTATTAACATGCACATTAGTGACATATTGGCTCTTAATTAGTCATTATTAAGTACTTATTAATGCCTTATTCTGCATGGCCTTATTATACAACCAGTAAGCCATTAACTAAGAGTCTTCCCTCAATAACCTCACAATTATTGCTTATTACTAACCATAACCCTAACCCTAACCCTTATATGTTCCCCTAGTGTCCAAATAACTCTAAATTAAGCCTTTGTTATTTAGAATATGTTCCCCATACTAAAGTGTTACCAATATTTTGTTATCAGGAATGCCTTGCTTTACAGCGTTACAGCAAAAAAAAAAATTGATAGCGACAGCCGACTAAAAGCACCAAGCTAAACTAACCCTATCTCTAAAAGTCGCATTCAACCTATATTTTTTTTAAAAGCTAAAAATCCATAGAGGAGCTTTTATGCTTGCATGTATGCTTGCATGTACACTTGTATCGATTTTCTTACATTTTAATACACAGAACATTTTTAGTCGACTGGCTGCATCTTCTGTAAAGCCATTCTCCTGGAGTGTGTGTGTGTGAGACTGGGTCAGTGGGTTTGGTGAGTGTGTATTGCAAACCTTTCACCCACCATTGCACACCAAGTTTCCCATGAGATTCAATCAGCTCCAGCAGACGCCTACCCCATAGCACCTCACACTAACCCCTCGCCACCATGCTACTCAGCCCCCACACCGCAAATGACACAAGTAGGTGGGCACTACTTTCTAGGCCAAATAATGGAAATGCCAATTGTATTGTATAATATTATATTTTGCTTTGGAATGCATTCATCTGAAATTTAAACATTAGACTGTTGTTCTTCTGTTTTTGGGGGTTGTCACTCATCGCACTAAATAGGTGGATGTACTTTTGAAAACAGGGTTGTTTTATTCCCTTTTGTAATCAAAAAATACCAAAACCTGCAATGGCCAGAATATAATTGTCTTAATGCCTTTCAATCAGGGGTCCCCAAACTACGGAATACGGCTCGCCAGCGTCCAAAATCGGGCCCGCGGGAAGTCTCAAGTTTTAAAAAAAATGTGTCCTTTCTAATCTATTTTCTACCGCTTGTTACTCTTGGGGTCTCCTACCAGCTTAGGCAAATAATATTATCTAAAAATGCATTTCCCCATTGATAACGTGACATCATCGCACTCGCGCCGCAGTGTCGGGCGAGCATGCAGCGAGTGCGCACTCTTTTTGTCACGTGGGGGGGTCCGCAGCTCGCTGCGGGGTTGTTCTTCCGATGCAAAAACGGCTCCGGACGACAGCGTGAAGGTGAGCTTGGATTTATTAAACATAAATCACTCAAACTATCACAAACACAAACAATAAAGCAAAAAGGCAAGCGTGCCTAGAACACAAAAGAAGCTGCTAGTTAGCAGAAGCTATGACCTGGACTATGACTTACTTGGTCAGCAAGAGACATGAACCATTGTGACACAGACAATGCAGGCAGAACGAGTGATGAACAAAGGTAGACTTAAATAAAACAGGTGCGTGACTCAAAACGTAAAACAGGTGCGTGACGTGACAGGTGAAAACTAATGAGTAACCATGGAAACAAAACAAAACAAGGAAGTGAAACCAAGAACTAAGGAAGTCCAACACTAACAGCATAACTAAACAAAACATGATCCGGACCACGGATCATGACAGAATCCCCTCCTCAAGGACAGATACCAGATGTCCATAAACAAAATAAAAAGAACAAGAGTCATAGGAGGGCGGGAGGGGGACATGGCTGTGGGTCGCCAGGCCAAGTGGCCCCGAATCCACCGAGGCATAGTCATGTGGCGGCCGCGAGTGGAACGCCACCGCCGCAGGCGGGGTGGACGACCCGGGAAGGGCCACACCCGTGGCCGACGAGAAGGTGGGCGCACACGGCGTGGCGGACGACCAGGCAGCGGCCACATCCGTGGCAGACGAGAAGGCAGGCGCTTCGTCGTCGTGGCAGGCGTGGAAGTAGCAGATGACGTAGCTTGGCGTGGTGTGTCGGGCGGCAAAGCTTGGCGTGGCGCGTCCTGGCAGCGTGGGTCCTGGTCTTGGCAGCGTGGGTCTTGGTCTTGGCAGCGTGGGTCCTGGTCTTGGCCGCGTGGGTCCTGGTCTTGGCCGCGTGGGTCCTGGTCTTGGCCGCGTGGGTCCTGGTCTTGGCAGCGTGGGTCCTGGTCTTGGCAGCGTGGGTCTTGGTCTTGGCAGCGTGGAGCTGGAACCGGAGCTTGGCAGCGTGGAGCTGGAACCGGAGCTTGGCAGCGTGGTGCAGGAACCGGAGCTTGGCGTCGTGGTGCAGGAACCGGAGCTTGGCGTCGTGGAGCCGGTACCAGAGCTTGGCCGCGTGGAGCCGGTACCGGAGCTTGGCCGCCTGGAGCCGGTACCGGAGCTTGGCCGCATGGAGCTGGTACCGGAGCTTGGCCGCGTGGAACTTGACGTGGTGCAGGTGGCCTAGCTGGGGGTTGCTGCTTGGCAGGCCGAA